>NW_026883328.1:0-49400 GCF_032173495.1 Musca vetustissima | reverse complement strand
TTTATTATATTATTCTGATCGCATACTATTCCGAGTTAATACGAATACGAATCATAAAAAAACAATAATGAAAGTAGTAAAGTCGGACTGGGCCGATTATATGACACCCTTCACCAATTTCGGTATATTCTACATATGTATCCTAACAGACGTCGTCTTTTCGTAGGCACATTGACATGAAATTGGACGAACTTAAGTCCAAATCTAACCCGATTTTCTCGAAACTTAGCACACGAGCTATGGTAGGGACATATTTCCATCTCAAAGGCACGAAAATCCCCAAGACAAGCAGAACAACAACATTAACTGTAAATACAAATACAGAAAAAACGACAACATTTCTGTAAAAACACTTGTCATGAGCGCACAAATATATAAAAGAGGTTCTTTGAAATATTTCAACCTACAAAACATTCAATTATAGTAACTTCAGTACATTGTACAAAATTGTGTGCCGGTCGGCCAAACTTTGGGTCCTTAGTGCATAATTTACATAAAATCGGACGAATATATATATATATATGGAACCTGTTATGACCGACTTTACGTGCGGGGACGTTGTAAACAACAATATGTTTCTTTGCTTTTATTTCTTTCATCAAACCAAATATGGACAATTTTATTGGTTTTTATTCTGAATGTTTAATTTTTATGTTTATGATTTGTATTTAGCGGTTTCAAACGTTTTAAAATAAGCCTTAGATTTCAAAAATTCTAATTTTTATGGAAATTATAAGGATTTTTCAATTTTAGTGAGTAACGAGTAGCGATAGAAATTTGTAATGTATGGACAAAAAATTGTGCTAGGCGAGCACAACTCAGCACAATTTAGCGCATTTTGATATTTGGATTTTTAGCAAAATTACAACGATTTTATCCCCAAATAAATATGATCGATTTTAACGAGTAACGAGTAAAACACAATTTCGCGATTTATCCAAAAGTTGTGCTAAAAAATCAGCACAACTTTTTTCGAAAATTTTAATTTTTAAGGAAATTATATTTTTTAATTTTAGCGAGTAACGAGTAGCGATAGAAATTTGCAATGTATGGCGAAAAATTTGTGCTAGGTTAGCACAAATCAGCACAACTTTCAGATTTCAAAAATTCTAATTTTTATGGAAATTATAAGGATTTTTCAATTTTAGCGAGTAACGAGTAGCGATAGAAATTTGTAATGTATGGACAAAAAATTGTGCTAGGCGAGCACAACTCAGCACAATTTAGCGCATTTTGATATTTGCATTTTTAGCAAAATTACAACGATTTTTATCCCCAAATAAATATGATCGATTTTAACGAGTAACGAGTAGAAACACAATTTCGCGATGTATGGACGAAAAGTTGTGCTAGGCTAGCACAAATCAGCACAACTTTCAGATTTCGAAAATTTTAATTTTTAAGGAAATTATAAGAATTTTTTAATTTTAGCGAGTAACGAGTAGCGATAGAAATTTGCAATGTATGGCGAAAAATTTGTGCTAGGTTAGCACAAATCAGCACAACTTTCAGATTTCAAAAATTCTAATTTTTATGGAAATTATAAGGATTTTTCAATTTTAGCGAGTAACGAGTAGCGATAGAAATTTGTAATGTATGGACAAAAAATTGTGCTAGGCGAGCACAACTCAGCACAATTTAGCGCATTTTGATATTTGCATTTTTAGCAAAATTACAACGATTTTTATCCCCAAATAAATATGATCGATTTTAACGAGTAACGAGTAGAAACACAATTTCGCGATGTATGGACGAAAAGTTGTGCTAGGCTAGCACAAATCAGCACAACTTTCAGATTTCGAAAATTTTAATTTTTAAGGAAATTATAAGAATTTTTTAATTTTAGCGAGTAACGAGTAGCGATAGAAATTTGCAATGTATGGCGAAAAATTTGTGCTAGGTTAGCACAAATCAGCACAACTTTCAGATTTCAAAAATTCTAATTTTTATGGAAATTATAAGGATTTTTCAATTTTAGCGAGTAACGAGTAGCGATAGAAATTTGTAATGTATGGACAAAAAATTGTGCTAGGCGAGCACAACTCAGCACAATTTAGCGCATTTTGATATTTGCATTTTTAGCAAAATTACAACGATTTTTATCCCCAAATAAATATGATCGATTTTAACGAGTAACGAGTAGAAACACAATTTCGCGATGTATGGACGAAAAGTTGTGCTAGGCTAGCACAAATCAGCACAACTTTCAGATTTCGAAAATTTTAATTTTTAAGGAAATTATAAGAATTTTTTAATTTTAGCGAGTAACGAGTAGCGATAGAAATTTGCAATGTATGGCGAAAAATTTGTGCTAGGTTTTCAGATTTCGAAAATTTTAATTTTTAAGGAAATTATAAGAATTTTTTAATTTTAGCGAGTAACGAGTAGCGATAGAAATTTGCAATGTATGGCGAAAAATTTGTGCTAGGTTAGCACAAATCAGCACAACTTTCAGCAAACTTTCAGATTTCAAATCTAATTTTTATGGAAATTATAAGGATTTTTCAATTTTAGCGAGTAACGAGTAGCGATAGAAATTTGTAATGTATGGACAAAAAATTGTGCTAGGCGAGCACAACTCAGCACAATTTAGCGCATTTTGATATTTGCATTTTTAGCAAAATTACAACGATTTTTATCCCCAAATAAATATGATCGATTTTAACGAGTAGAAACACAATTTCGCGATGTATGGACGAAAAGTTGTGCTAGGCTAGCACAAATCAGCACAACTTTCAGATTTCGAAAATTTTAATTTTTAAGGAAATTATAAGAATTTTTTAATTTTAGCGAGTAACGAGTAGCGATAGAAATTTGCAATGTATGGCGAAAAATTTGTGCTAGGTTAGCACAAATCAGCACAACTTTCAGATTTCAAAAATTCTAATTTTTATGGAAATTATAAGGATTTTTCAATTTTAGCGAGTAACGAGTAGCGATAGAAATTTGTAATGTATGGACAAAAAATTGTGCTAGGCGAGAACAACTCAGCACAATTTAGCGCATTTTGATATTTGCATTTTTAGCCAAATTACAACGATTTTTATCCCCAAATAAATATGGCGAGCACAACTCAGCACAATTTAGCGCATTTTGATATTTGCATTTTTAGCAAAATTACAACGATTTTTATCCCCAAATAAATATGATCGATTTTAACGAGTAACGAGTGGAAACACAATTTCGCGATGTATGGACGAAAAGTTGTGCTAGGCTAGCACAAATCAGCACAACTTTCAGATTTCGAAAATTTTAATTTTTAAGGAAATTATAAGAATTTTTTAATTTTAGCGAGTAACGAGTAGCGATAGAAATTTGCAATGTATGGCGAAAAATTTGTGCTAGGTTAGCACAAATCAGCACAACTTTCAGATTTCAAAAATTCTAATTTTTATGGAAATTATAAGGATTTTTCAATTTTAGCGAGTAACGAGTAGCGATAGAAATTTGTAATGTATGGACAAAAAATTGTGCTAGGCGAGCACAACTCAGCACAATTTAGCGCATTTTGATATTTGCATTTTTAGCAAAATTACAACGATTTTTATCCCCAAATAAATATGATCGATTTTAACGAGTAACGAGTAGAAACACAATTTCGCGATGTATGGACGAAAAGTTGTGCTAGGCTAGCACAAATCAGCACAACTTTCAGATTTCGAAAATTTTAATTTTTAAGGAAATTATAAGAATTTTTTAATTTTAGCGAGTAACGAGTAGCGATAGAAATTTGCAATGTATGGCGAAAAATTTGTGCTAGGTTAGCACAAATCAGCACAACTTTCAGATTTCAAAAATTCTAATTTTTATGGAAATTATAAGGATTTTTCAATTTTAGCGAGTAACGAGTAGCGATAGAAATTTGTAATGTATGGACAAAAAATTGTGCTAGGCGAGCACAACTCAGCACAATTTAGCGCATTTTGATATTTGCATTTTTAGCAAAATTACAACGATTTTTATCCCCAAATAAATATGATCGATTTTAACGAGTAACGAGTAGAAACACAATTTCGCGATGTATGGACGAAAAGTTGTGCTAGGCTAGCACAAATCAGCACAACTTTCAGATTTCGAAAATTTTAATTTTTAAGGAAATTATAAGAATTTTTTAATTTTAGCGAGTAACGAGTAGCGATAGAAATTTGCAATGTATGGCGAAAAATTTGTGCTAGGTTAGCACAAATCAGCACAACTTTCAGATTTCAAAAATTCTAATTTTTATGGAAATTATAAGGATTTTTCAATTTTAGCGAGTAACGAGTAGCGATAGAAATTTGTAATGTATGGACAAAAAATTGTGCTAGGCGAGCACAACTCAGCACAATTTAGCGCATTTTGATATTTGCATTTTTAGCAAAATTACAACGATTTTTATCCCCAAATAAATATGATCGATTTTAACGAGTAACGAGTAGAAACACAATTTCGCGATGTATGGACGAAAAGTTGTGCTAGGCTAGCACAAATCAGCACAACTTTCAGATTTCGAAAATTTTAATTTTTAAGGAAATTATAAGAATTTTTTAATTTTAGCGAGTAACGAGTAGCGATAGAAATTTGCAATGTATGGCGAAAAATTTGTGCTAGGTTAGCACAAATCAGCACAACTTTCAGATTTCAAAAATTCTAATTTTTATGGAAATTATAAGGATTTTTCAATTTTAGCGAGTAACGAGTAGCGATAGAAATTTGTAATGTATGGACAAAAAATTGTGCTAGGCGAGCACAACTCAGCACAATTTAGCGCATTTTGATATTTGCATTTTTAGCAAAATTACAACGATTTTTATCCCCAAATAAATATGATCGATTTTAACGAGTAACGAGTAGAAACACAATTTCGCGATGTATGGACGAAAAGTTGTGCTAGGCTAGCACAAATCAGCACAACTTTCAGATTTCGAAAATTTTAATTTTTAAGGAAATTATAAGAATTTTTTAATTTTAGCGAGTAACGAGTAGCGATAGAAATTTGCAATGTATGGCGAAAAATTTGTGCTAGGTTAGCACAAATCAGCACAACTTTCAGATTTCAAAAATTCTAATTTTTATGGAAATTATAAGGATTTTTCAATTTTAGCGAGTAACGAGTAGCGATAGAAATTTGTAATGTATGGACAAAAAATTGTGCTAGGCGAGCACAACTCAGCACAATTTAGCGCATTTTGATATTTGCATTTTTAGCAAAATTACAACGATTTTTATCCCCAAATAAATATGATCGATTTTAACGAGTAACGAGTGGAAACACAATTTCGCGATGTATGGACGAAAAGTTGTGCTAGGCTAGCACAAATCAGCACAACTTTCAGATTTCGAAAATTTTAATTTTTAAGGAAATTATAAGAATTTTTTAATTTTAGCGAGTAACGAGTAGCGATAGAAATTTGCAATGTATGGCGAAAAATTTGTGCTAGGTTAGCACAAATCAGCACAACTTTCAGATTTCAAAAATTCTAATTTTTATGGAAATTATAAGGATTTTTCAATTTTAGCGAGTAACGAGTAGCGATAGAAATTTGTAATGTATGGACAAAAAATTGTGCTAGGCGAGCACAACTCAGCACAATTTAGCGCATTTTGATATTTGCATTTTTAGCAAAATTACAACGATTTTTATCCCCAAATAAATATGATCGATTTTAACGAGTAACGAGTGGAAACACAATTTCGCGATGTATGGACGAAAAGTTGTGCTAGGCTAGCACAAATCAGCACAACTTTCAGATTTCGAAAATTTTAATTTTTAAGGAAATTATAAGAATTTTTTAATTTTAGCGAGTAACGAGTAGCGATAGAAATTTGCAATGTATGGCGAAAAATTTGTGCTAGGTTAGCACAAATCAGCACAACTTTCAGATTTCAAAAATTCTAATTTTTATGGAAATTATAAGGATTTTTCAATTTTAGCGAGTAACGAGTATTATGTGCTCGTTGAGCACAATCCAGCACAACTTTTATTTTTTCGAATTTCGAAAATTGCAATTCTGGCATATGTTCGAAAATCGTATTTTTTTCGAAAATGGTAAGAGATATTGAAAAATTTTAAACGGCACAATTGTGTGCTCTGCTAGCACAATTCAGCACAACTTTAATTTTTTCGAAATTCGAAAATTGCAATCCTGCCATACGTTCGAAAATATCGATTTTTTCGAAAACGGTACATGATATCGAAAAAATTTAAACGGCACAATTGAGCACAAATTGAGCTTTATTCAGCACAACTTTCATTTTTTCGAAATTCGAAAATTGCAATTCTGTGAAATTTTTTTGAAAAAAAATGTTTTTTCGAATATCTTCCTTAGTCTTTCGAATTTCGAAAAAAAAGTTACGGCACAATTTGGCACAAACCTAGCACAATTCAGCACAACACTCATTTTTTCGAAATTCGAAAATTGCAATTCCAACGTACACCACATGTAACGAGAACATTAACCCCAGCCTATAAACAAATATTGCACATTTGGAATGTGAACACCACGGATTGTATTTACGTACTATATAAACCTGAATACATAATACATTATATTCAATACATAAATAAATATTTAATACATTACATAAAATGATTCTAAAACTGTGTTCACTGTTGTCGTGTATTGAAACTTGTACTCGTAAATGACATTGTTTGAAAATATGTGTTTCTACTCTATTTTCCAATAATGTTGCAAAATGTGCTAAAAATTGCCTTTGGGTCACAATCCAGGCTTAATCGACTAATGTTTCATTAATATTATTGTTTATAAACATTTATTATCAGTACAACATGTTGAATTTCATCAAGCAACATTTTACAATAGAATTCAGTTGCAACATGTTTATATTGATCGATTCTGTTTTGATCTGGATATTCGTTTAAGCCACGACCAACAACAAAGAATAGCATGTGTTTAAAACTCAGCTCACATAACCAGTACAATTGAAGACTGAGAGATCAAATCAAACACACAAAACAAAACGAAAAGGAGACTTAAAACGTTGTTTCGGTACTCTGGCCAAAGACACGACAATAATTGCCGACGCCATACAAAAACAAAACAACGTTTGCAGAGGAATACAAAAGAAGCAAGCCAAATAAAAATAAGTTGAACTGCGACGACATAAAAATACTCTATGATATATTTGTGAAGGTATAAAAAGTTGGAATTTTGATATGTGGAGATGGCAAAGCTTTTGGATATTCAAACTAATGTGGGTGAACGATTTTAGATCAAATTTAGTTGCAATGCACATATGGTTAGTATAATCATTAAGGTCAGCCAAGTTTAGAAAACAAAGAATTTACCTTTCGCTTCATATGTAGGGGAGAGGGGGCACCTTTGAACACTTTTTGCTTTCTACACTCAGCATGTTCAAAATTAAAAAAAAGACAGATCAAAACTTATTAAAGCAAATAAAAAACATAAAACAAACATAAAAACAAAATTTAATTTCATACCATATTGTGAAAATTACAATTGTGAAATTACAGTGATGTTTACTGGGCATGTTTAAAGCTGCCCCTTTATGGCATTTTACGGAAATTTATAATAATTTTTTAGTAAATATATGCCAAAAAAAAAAAAAAAAACTTACCTTAGTGATGTCTGGAGCTAATGTTTCAAATTGTTTGGAAATAATTTATTTAACGAAAAAAAAAACGTTTACTAAATACTTTATGCACTTCACAAAACACTTAAATTTACAATGGTACTGCGAATACATGTTCACCCGAATGGATTCGATCCATGACTGAAAAAGCTTGGCAAAGTTTTTGACTCTGTAAGAAAACAAGAACAAAATTGAAACCGTTATTCTATCTGCGCTGTTCAAAGATGCCCCGTTTTCAAAGGTGGCATCCTCTCTCATACTCTCACCATATGACATATCGCTCATTTGATGTAAAACCAGCATAAAAATGCGTTTTAAGTTTTCCATTCACTTTTTTGAAGGGACAGATTAACCTCTACAAATTCTCAATCAGAGTGTATAGGAGATATTCTCTGAAGTTTGTACACAACATTAAGTCTGATATAGCAGCAAATTCTGCATCATTAACTCAAAAATCACTATTATTGATTTATGACGGCCTTGCAGCACATTAGCGATACAGTAGATATCGGATATAAGAAACTCAAAAAAGCCGGATATTTCTTTCTTATATGCCCTCTTTTCTTATATGGAATTATCGGATATAAGAAAGTATAAGCACGGCGTTTTTGATAATCTTTCTTATATGCAATTTTTGCTTATATGAGATGTGCTTATATCCGATATCTACTGCATATAATAATGTATGTTATTATACCCCACACAGCTATGTTGTCAGGGTATTATAGATTTGTGCAGCCCCAATAATTTGTAACGCCGTGAAATATTGATTCTAGACCCACCACCGATCATATCTTGACTAGCTGAGTCAATCGAGACATGGGTGTCCATCCGGCTGTCTGTCCATTATAATGTGTAAACACGATACAGGCCACAATTATGGACCAATCGTCACGAAATTTTGCATGTAGGATGGGTTCTTGCCAAATTTTAATAATGACCCGTTAATATTTAGGGGATGAAATGGACCAACAACTTTTTGTCTGTTTTTCTGGTCATTCTGGAGGCCACAATTATGGCCCGATCACCACGAAACTTTACACCAGGAAGGGAATTTGGTCAAAGTATAAGCATGACTGTTTTGGTGAAAATCAATGATAAGCGGGTCAAATGGAACCAGAATTTTGTGTGACAAAATTTTATTTGAGAAGCTGATAATATATCCAAGAGGAATGGTTGACTTTTAAATTGTTTACAATTATATTGTTGTATGTAGTCGAATGTGGGAGTTATATGTAAATATATACCTAGTATGACTATTATCCCACTAGAGGGCGGAAATGTCGCGCTGATCGCTGTGAAATTTTACATGAAGTTCTGGTTATAGTCAACTATTGTCACTATTCCTTTCATATATGAAATCCTCCCCACTTCAGATATTTTAAAGATCCTTGACTCATTTTCCAAGCCATGTTTTGACATAACCACCATATAAAGGTTCAGAACATATATTTGAATTGTCCTAAATGGATTTTCCAACCGTTACGGCTGTTATTTGGAACTAAGATTTCCAGTGCTTATGTTTTGATATAGCGCCTATGAATGTCAGCTCATATGCAAATACTCCCGTCAGCCTCAGCTCGTCTGTAAAGACTCTCTCAGTTCGTCCAAAAATATTCCCTCAGCTCGTCTATAAAGGCTCCCTTTAGCTCTCCTATCACGTTTTCTAGTCGCTCTATTACATAAAAGGGTGAATTGGATCTGGTCAAATACTTAGAACGGCTGTTTCGATGATTATCGGACAATATTCGGAGGGTCAAATCAACAAAAACCTGAAGTCACCAAATTTTTATATTAAGGGGATCCCCCATTCTCGGGATCAAAAATTTTTTTACTTAATTCGAATCTATACTAATTCAAGAATGTCCCTACAAAATTTCAAGTGTAAATCTTAAGAACTCTTGAAGATATAGCCGATTTATTGTGTCAGCATCAAGTGACGGCTAAAGGGCTTCTCAAACTTTAAACGCGTTTTTCTCTTTTGCGAATGGCGGGCACGATAACT
Source organism: Musca vetustissima (assembly GCF_032173495.1). NCBI lineage: Eukaryota > Metazoa > Arthropoda > Insecta > Diptera > Muscidae > Musca > Musca vetustissima. Next base: position 39,802 of record NW_026883328.1, on the reverse strand, counting down.
CAAAAACTAATAACCCAATCGATTCCAAATTTTTACACGTTTCTCTGTGTGTCGTATGAACTAGGATAAAGCCAATCGGTGAAGATCTTCCTTATTATACCCTCCACCATAGTATGGAGGGTGTATTAATTTTGTCATTCCGTTTGTAACTCATCGAAATATTCATTTCCGACCCTATAAAGTATATATTCTTGATCAGGGTAAAATTCTAAGACGATCTAGCCATGTCCGTCCGTCCGTCTGTTGTAATCACGCTATCTTCTGAAGGAATTGAGATAGAGTGCTGAAATTTTGCATAGAGTCTTCTTTTGTCTGCAGGCAGGTCAAGTTCGAAGATGGGATATATCGGTCCACGTTTAGGCATAGCTCCCATATAAGGGTACCCCCAAAATTTTCTGTATTTTGGGGGTTTTGATCGTATTTTACACCGAATTGGCTGTAATTTAGTATTTTGAGTTCTTAATAGGTACCAAATTTCTCCACAAAAAATTTTGAATATAGGTCCATTTTTCGGGTAGCCCCCATATAAGGGTACCCCCAATATTCGGTATTTTGGGGTTCTTGAGCGTGTTTTTCATCCTAATTCGCTTCAATTTGGTATTTTGTAATCGTATATGGTAACAAATATCCCTACCAAAAATTATTTATATTCGCCCCCTTTTTGGGGTAGTCCCCATATAACCCCCTTTTTTATATTAAAATAGTTATCTAATTTGTTCCGCTTTTTGGGTTTGGTTCTAAGAGTCTGTCGTAATCATTTAACCTGCGGAGGGTATCGAGATAAAGCTAGAACGTAATGTTCGATAATGAACTATACATGAACTATAACCCGCATTTAGGCCTAGCACCTGTGTGGGAGGTATCAGAGGGAGTGGACCGATAGTCCACATCTTCGAACCTGAACTAAGTTTGGAAGAATAATAAGATAGGCACAGGTTGGATGAAATCAACATATTCTGGAACATGGTTCACATTATGGTTTACATAATCGCGTTGTAGAAATGTCGGTATAGGTCCACTTTTTTTATTATATTCCCTACATTTTCATTTCAAGTACCTGTCAGTATATCTATGGTGGAGAGTATCCAAAGTTCGGCCCGGCTGAACTTAAAGCTTTTTCAGTTGTTTTTTAACTTGGTTTGTGGTCAAAATTCGGCGATTTTCCAAAACATATTTTTTCAAAGGTCCGCCATTTTGTTAATTTTAGAGCGAAGTCAATAATCCTAGTTCATACGAGAGCCAGACATGTACTCTCTCTAACACCGTTGGAATTTTCGGATTCCGATGTTCCAGTGAGGAGTTATCATGTCCGCAATCAAAAATAAGGACTTCTCTTTAATTACAAAAAAAAAAAACAATAAAAATTGTTTGTAAATTATTTTTCTTCCTTTTGAAATCTTCAAATATATATGTGCAAAGTTACAAACCTTAACAAGCATTGGTATTGATTTACCAGTTCATTGAAAATCTTGAAAAAAATCGAGAATGGGGGGGTTCCATTAAGGGGTAAATATTCATTTCAGGAAAACAAGATTTGTTGATCTATAACCGGTCAAGAGGGTGTCGCGAAATACTGTCAGACTCAGAATATAGAATCGTGATAGTTGTGTAGGGTAACATATGGTCGGCCCCGTCCGTTTGTATTGATCCGCTCACTGTTTTAAATATAGATTATATTCAAAATATAAAATTTTGAGTTTGACCTCATATTATTTGCAAATCGTGACCCACAATGCTATGATGGAAAATATATAGTTTTTTTTTTTCGATTTATGACATGTACCAAACAAATCATATCGAATATATCCAGACTTTGTATGTATTTTCGTCCCAATTTTACACCGATACAGGAATCGTGTTTATTATTTGAAAATCCGAATTTGTCTCCTTGAATAAATTATATTAATTTCGTTATGAACGTTTAAATTACAGGGACAAAATCATTCGCCATAACTCTAACAATTTTCTCTATGGCGAAGGGTTTCCATCATGGGGAAATTGTTCACACCTTAGAAACAGAAATAGTCGTTAGTCTTTGTAATTTTCTCATAGAAAATTTATTAAACAATGGTAAAACTGCCGAAATGTTCTCTCAGGTTGCTAAAATTTGCCATGGGCGTACGTAATTTGATTAAGCATGTCTTAGAGTTTCCTCTCGTTTGTTACAAACAACTACGAGGGTGTAATACCTCCCTTAAACTATGCTGTAGGGTGCAGAAAAACCCAACTAACTTTCATTACTTAATAATGATAAAAACAATAACAACATCGATTTGAGACACAGAAAGGGCCAACTGTTGCTCTTTGGATGAAATGAGCCAGTCTGTTATGTTGTTTTTATTGCTGCTGTATGCATGCATGCAGTCACAATAACAAAAAAAAACAACAACAATTAAAGGAAGGGATTTCTCGAAAATGGATTAAAACAAGTGAACGTGTGGATGGCGGGCTGTGTGACTGACTGGATGGCTGGCTGGCTGTGGGTAAGCCGAAATACCCTATGATCATGATAATCACAAAGCTGATAATGATGACCAACCACAGCAACAACAAAGAAACATCATTATTGTCATTCATTGTTGTCGTCTGTCATGTCACAAACCAAGAGAAACGACTGAGAGAGAGAGGTGGACTTCATAATGATGTTGATCAGCCAACGTTGACTGCGCTGTCGACAGCGACGTTTACGTTTTCAATACAATGCAAACTACTGCTAAGTTAACACTACTGTGACGAAGTGAATGCGACACTGTCGAACGTCAACGGCCATCAACAACAGCAGCAGCCGCCGCAGCACTAACTGAAGAAGTAGTCAGTCGTCGGTCCGTCAGTCAAACCAAACCAAACAACCAACATATGGGAAAAATGTGTTTCATTTGTTTTGTCGTATTTTAGTCAATAGCGAGATACCGTTTTGAACGGACTTCAACGTTTTTTAAAGCGCCGAAGCGAAAGAGCAAAATCAGAAAAAAAATTGTAAAATAGAAACAAAAAAGAAAACAAAACATAAATTAAAGATCGATTTACGTGTTTACGTCAAGAAAAAAAATTGTCGTTGTGATGCAGAAAACTTTATTTCAAAATAAAAAAAATTAAAATAATAATACAATTTTGAAATTTTACAAATCGTGAGAAATTAAAAAAAAACAATTTGTGATTATTTATTTTTGTTTAATAACAGAGAGCGAAAAATATTGTTTTTGTTTTTAAAACAAAATTGAAAAATATAAATAAAGAATAAAATTGAGAATAATATGTGACAACAAAAGTCCAATTGTCTTTCTTATCAGTGTTTTTCAAAGTTTACATTGTGTATTTCACTCACTCTCTCCGCTCATCATCATCATCTGCGTGTTTTTGTAAAATATATATGAAATATACCATAAACACATCTATACTTACATACAACAACGGCCATAATCAATAATCAAGCCTTACTTTATATATCAATTATACAAAAAAGAAAGAAATTCCAATCAATAAAAAAAATTTCAATTTTTACATGGTTTCCGAAACAAAAGATCCGATCATTTGTTTTTATTGTTTTTTTTTCTTAATGTCTTAATAAGTTGTGGTCCCTTGCCAGTGCTCAAGATGCAATCTTAATTTACAAATTGTATTCCATACAACGTTCCAAAATTAAAGCATTGATATTTTTGTGTGTTTTTTAAATATTATTATTGTTGTTGTGCCTGACTGCCGCGCTTTACAGAGTCAGAGTGGTGTTGTTCGGTGATTATTTTAATTTTTTGTTTTGTTTTGGTTATTATCATCATCTCTGTGCTTCTTGTAAAAATAAAGAAATGAAAGAAAAAAATTAAATGCTTCTTGGCCTTACAACATCATAATATTTATTTTTATTGTTGTATTGAGAAGTGAAAAATAAAAATAATAATACAACAAATATTTCAAAAAGAAGTGAAAAAGTAAGCAAAATATTATATTTTATGCAAAGCCTGAGTGAAGAAAGTTTTTAAATACCAGTGAATGAAAAAATATTGAAAGTTACATCCCCACACGAATATAAAGAGAAAAAAAATTCTGTGTGTGTTTTTTTTTTTAAATCGAAAAATATCAACACTTTTACAAATTTGTTTTGTGTAACTCTGCAAAGCCCTGGGAATATTGGGATAACTGGGAACCCCCTTGCAATGCCGCATATTGGATTATTTATATAGTAAAGTAAGTACAGATTAGATAGCCCTATTTTAAGTAATGAATTTTAAAATAATTTTGAAAATTATGATTTTGGGTATATGTTCGACTTGGGAATATTCCATCATGTAAAATAAAATGGGCATATTGTAAAATAAAATGGGCAACCTTACTCAATTTAGTTAATCAGTTCAAAGAGACGAGGATAAATATTATTCGGTGGTTCCAATATACCATAAATAAGTGAAACGCTGTTCAGTCTGACCGGGCTGGACTTTTAATATCCTCCTCCATGAGGTGCACTACGCCAGTAATCGTTTGGGACCATAGAGATAGGGTGGGTCATGCAATTACAAATTTTTAGTTGTACGATTTAACACCCAGTGAGGACCAAATAATAGTGATTTCCTTTAAAAAACAAGCACATAATCTCCAAAATGCTTTATGATGGGTGGTACCTTTATGTGGGGCTATCACAAAATATGGACAGATATTGATAACTTTTAGCACGAAGATTTGTTAACTTACTTGAATTCAAGACACCATATTAATGTCAATTCGGCTGAGCAATGTGCCCAAACTTGCCAAAATAACGAAATTCGAGAGTGATCGTTATATGAGTCCTATCCATAAAAATGGATCAATGTTGATAACTTTTGGTTGGCTACCTACTGAGAACTCAAAATACCAAATTATTGCTATTATGATTGAAAAACGTGTCCAAAATCTGTATTTTTTTGCAAAAAAAAAAAAATGTTAATATAGGATTTACTATCTAATGGGAGCTCACTGTACCAAATTATAGTCAATTCATAAAAAGCCAAAATATCCAAAATACTGAATTTTTGGGGATACCGTTATATATGGTACCTAAAAAGTGGGTCAATGATCCCATGTTCACCATATTCGGTCATATCTAAATGTCTAAAATAGATCGGAACCATTTCATTGTCGGTTGCCATGTGATATTCTCTGAGAAAACGAAACGCCACATTAGAGACACTCAGCTTTACCATAGAAAAAATGAAAAAATTATATGGCAGCTATCTTGAACCAGGGACCTATATTAAACGTTTTCAAGGACAAATTGTTTTGAACCATTGTTTTTATGGTTCGCTATATTAAAAACATGAACTCTCGCTCTAGATGCCACAATTATGATTCGAACATAACATGGGGAAGGGTATTTCGTCAAAGAAAAGTTCGGTCAATATTTATTTTAATTGTCCAAGATTTGTATACCCTCTTACGTAATAAGGGCAAAAATATGCTTAATCGAAATATTGGTTTTACATCCCATATTTCTTTGGACCAAATCCGGTTCAAACAATTTGAAGTCGATTCCTCGTCTGGCCGGCTGGTGCGCACGATAATTCTCGAAGGGAATAATCGATTTCATCTAAAATTTCTACCAAACTTGGTTCAAGATGGGGATGGGTCCACTCCTTTTGGTATCTCCCTCATAAAATGGTCATAATTGTGCTAAAAATTAATTTTAAATATCATGCGAATGGTTGAATTACTCACTGTACAGCCTATTATCTTTTCCAAGCTTTAATAAAGTCCCAAAATGGTACCCATTTGTCCACTACTTGTGGTACCTCCACCACAAAGGGTCAAAATTTTCAATACTTAAAAAATGAATATTGGGTGTAAGAATTGAACAAAACTTTTAACAACATATTATCTTTAGCAGGCCTAGATCAAGTACGAGGGTGAGACCCGTCTTTCTGAAACCTTTCCCACAGAGGGTCAATATGTTATAAACTTGTAAATTTAATTGAATTGGATTACAGACTTGATCAGCATTAAATCCGAAACATCTTTGAATAAAAAAACACATACCATATACAATAGAATAGATAAACCTTTGTGTAATTCCGATGACACCGCAAATCATAGGCTAAGGGTATATATCTGCCGGCAACAGCAATTAGAAAATTATTTATATTTACTCCAAATGGGTCTAGACCAGAGAAGATTACATTTTGTATCGTGATATTCTATAACCTCTATTACATCGAAATATTCACCGGATGCCCCATAAAGACAAACAGAATAAAATAATATGCCGAATTGCCGAGTCCCCTCTTAGATAGAGCTTTTACCCTTTGTACTTACATTACTGCTACTTCTAGGATACATGATATTGAAAATGGTATGTATCGGTATATAATGGTGCCCTCGGTATTTTAGGCACATTTTTCAATTGCCGAGTCCCCTCTTAGATAGAGCTTTTACCCTTTGTACTTACATTACTGCTACTTCTAGGATACATGATATTGAAAATGGTATGTATCGGTATATAATGGGGCCCTCGGTATTTTATGCACATTTTTCAATTGTGCCTAAATTGTGGCTAGTTTTTATACCTTCTTATTCGATATTTTGAAGTTTAATTGGGTGGCAAATCTTCCACCAAAAATTTTTTGGATATAGCCCCTATATTTAAGGGCCCAGCCCTTTTTTAGCATTGCAAAGTGGCTGTGAATTGTCATTGCGGTACATTGGTGGGTAAGCAACTTGTTCGCAGAATATTTTCAATATAAGTACATGTTCCTACATAGTCTCCATGAAACAGTCCCCATAGCCTGATTGATTACAGGTATTTTGAATATGCATCTTATGATGAAGGTTTCAGCCCGGTCGAATTTTCAAACAATTGCACTTGTTGATATTTGAAAAGTCTAGCGATACCGCTCGAAGTTCAATATATGATTCATATCGAATATTACCCTTTTGTAGGAAAACTGAGCATGGTGCACCATATATTTTTTTATTACCGAGCTCCTGCACTTTGTTTATTTCCATTTTAACGCAAATTTTTTTCTTTTCAACCTTAATTTTTTTATTTATTTTATAAAATTATGATGTGTATTAAGGGTTATAAACCCTTATTTTCGATATCATAATAATATTAATATTCGTTATTGTTATTTGAAACCACAATCGTGTCTATGGGCTAATGCAAAACATTTTAATTAATAACAATTCAATAGTTTCTTGATATTTATTTTTATTCAAAAAAATAAACTTGTTTTTTATCTAAATCAGAGAACATATATTGAGGAGGGGATTTTTTCAAATAATATTGACTAATAATGTGGTTTGAATATAGGTTGATGATCTGACGTCAAATAAAAAACAACACTAAAGACATATCAAAAATTGTTCCAAAATATATAGAAACCAGTTTTAGTGATGTTCTTAGTAATTTAAGTTCATGTGTTAGAAATAAAAAAAAATATATTTTTTTGATTTCAAAGTTTCCAATGTTTGATTTTTTAACGCTAATTTTTTATTACTATTGAAAATGTCTTAATTCTTTGATTGTCATCATAAAAAATTAGCTCATTTGAATTTTTGTTTTTATATTTTAATGGGGGTAATTTTTTAATGAATATCAATAAAAAAAAAAAAAAAAAAAAAAAAGAGTGGAAATAAAATGCAATTATTTTGATTTCTGGTACACCCCAATATTAATTACAATGTCTCCCTTCATTAGCGTCATTATAATATATATTATTATAATTATATATTATAATATTTTCATTTTACAAAAATGTAATCATAATCAATGTATTGATTACAAATTTTGGTAATAGACAAACACACACACACACACCAAAATGGACTGTACAAACAAAATTAAATTTATTATAATTTTAATTATTTTTTGGAGTAAAAATATTTTGTTTTAAAATTTTTTTGCTAAAAGCAAATATTTTTTAATTTGAACGTTTAACAATGAAAATTAAATTGTTTATTATTGTTATTGTTCGAAACAAAAATTTATCAGAATTTTGTGAATTTCAATATTTTGTGTTGTTCAGAGAAAAAAAATCTCACAAAAAATATATTTTAACAATAACAATTATAATAATATAACCCCTTATGCAAATTTTTCTTAATTATGAATAAACATTATAAAATTAGCAACATTTCTTCTGTGTGTGAGGGTGTGTGTGTGTGCAGATAATTTACAGTTTTGTTTATGGTGTCTGAATAAATTAAATATTTATTAAAAATTAATCAAGAGAAAAATCTCAAATTTAATTGTTTTGGGGGGAGGGAAGAGCTAAATGATTTGTGTGAGGGAAGAGCTAAATGTATTTAAATCAGGAGAAATTTTGAAAGTATGAGGGATATACATTTATATTTACTTATAACGATTTTGGCATTAAATATTTAACAAAAATTAGACTTATCACAGTCAAATTGTCTTTAAAAAATTTAAGAAACTGGTATTGAACTGACTTACTATATTATTTATTATAAAATTAATATTAAATGGAAAAATTAAAAAAAAAAATGTTGAAGATCCCGTATATATAAAGAGTGTTAACGATGGTAAAATATATTTTAATTTTATAAATGTGTTAGATTTTTTTGGAATCATCCCATGGCCTCAAATAAATTAATTTTCCGCAGCATTTTTTTTCGCAAAACAAAAAATTAATCACCTGTTATAAAAATAAGCCATTAATAATAAAAGGGAGGGATTCTCTCTTTGTGGCTGTAATACCTGGGCAATATTCCAAATTCATTTTATTTTTATTTGATGTAAATGCGAAATGCCCAATGCGAAACGCCAAAAACTAATCAGTCATGACACTTTTTGTAATATCATAACGTCATGCCCTCAATATTTTTTTCCATTTAGCTGTGCTCTATTTATACCCTTCACCATTCTGTGGTACAGGGTATTGTGTCTTTGTGCATATGTTTGTAACAGCAAAAGGAAACAAGATAGACACATGGTTCCTTTTGAGAATATGCATAGAATCACTTTTTAAGTCGATTTATGCATGTCCGTCCGTCCGTCCATGTTAAACTGTAAACAAAGTTCAGGTCGCATTTATAATCCGAATTGGATGAAATTTGGCACAGGTCACTTATTTGGCCAAAGGACGAACCCTATTGAATTTGGGAAAAATCGGTTCAGATTTAGATAGAGCTCCCATATATATTTTCGTCCGATTTAATGTAAACAGTCCCTATGTATCTTTCGATTTGCACGAAATTTGGTACAGAGTACTGAATTAGGTGCAGATTAATATGTGCCAAGTTTCGAGCAAATCGGTACAAATTTAGATATAGCTCCCATATAAAGTTTAGTCCGATTTAATGTAGGTAGGTCTCCAAAGACCCTATATATCTTTCGATTTCCACGAAATTTGGCACAGAGTACTGAACTAGGTCCAGAATGATGTGTGCCATGTTTCGAGAAAATCGGTTCAGATTTAGATATAGCTCTCATATATATTTTCGTCCGATTTAAGGTAAATGGTGTACCAAAGTCCCTATATATCTTTCGATTTGCACGAAATTTGGCACAGTGTAATAAATTAGGCCTAGATTTAGATATAGCTCCCATATATAGTTTAGTCCGATTTAATGTAGATAGGTCTCCAAAGACCCTATATATCTTTTGGTACAGCGTAATGAATTAGGTCTAGAATGATGTGTGTTAAGTTTCCTGAAAATCGGTTCAGATTTGGATATAGCTCCCATATATATTTTCGTCCGATTTATTGTAAATGGTACACCAAAGTCCATATATATCTTTCGATTTGCACGAAATTTGGCACAGTGTAATTAATTAGGCCTAGAATAATGCGTGTTAAGTTTCCTGAGAATCGGTTCAGATTTAGGTATAGCTTCTATATCTGACCAAATGAAAAATTTAGTATCGGCTGGAGAATGACATGTTTATGGATCCAATTTCATTTTACTGCTCCTTTAAAAATGCGACGTCTGTTAGGATTCATCTGTTGAACATACCTAAAGTGGTGAAGGGTATCATATAGTCTGCCCCGTCCGACTTTACTACGTTCCTTACTGATTGTATTTTCAATATTTTTTCTTTTTATTTGAATATTTGTGTTTTCTTTTTGGAATTTAAATATAAATCAAAAATCGAAAAAAAGAAAATTATGCATTTAGCCAAACACTATACTGCAGGTGGGTTGATGAGTGGTTTCATGATTGTTGGCATCGATCACAACCAACCGACAAACTAATCAAAATTCAAAATAAATATGAGGCAATACCTATGAAACCCAACCATTGGACAAGATGGTGATGAAGAAATGAAGAAATTTGCTGGCTACCCAAACACCTGTTCTTCTTTTTCGAAAAAAAATCCAATAGCATAAAAGAAGAAATTACAAAGCGCCAAGAAAACAACAACACCACCATAGATTAGCATTAAAAATAAACAAATGAAATGGCAAATAGGGTGAATAGGAGGAAAGAGAGACAAAAGAAGAAAAATAACAAAAAAAAAAAAAAAAAACAAATTAACATAAAATTTACTTTTTTCATATATTCATACATTGCGAAAGTGTTACAAGAAACCAATAAGCGGATCATGAATGAAATGAAGCGAAAATGCCAACAGTTGGTAACAGGGGACGTGGAGAATGATGGAGGTTTTTTAGGTACACATATAATTTTGTTATAATATTTTTTTGAGCAGAGAAATATATATGCATGTCTAAATTATGGAAATACAACAAAAATGTGGCTTACATCAAAAAAAAAAGTACAATAAGTTATATAGGAAGAAGACATCCAACTCTTCTTTAGGAAGAAGAAGACCTCCAGCTATTATATGTATATGAAAATGAAGATATCCAGCCGTTCTATAGGAAGATGAAGACCTCCAGCTCTTCTATAAGAAAATGGAGACATCCAACTATAGAGGCCCCAAAATTTGCCACCATAGGAAGAAAATTTTGAAATTTAGAATTATATAGCTGCATTACGGGATCCATATCTAAATAGCAAGCCTAAAAAATTGTTTCTAACTATTTAAAAAAAGTATCGAAACTATTCACACTTCATGGTAGTAAATTCCAAACGAAAGTATGTCAAAAACATAAAAATTTCAACGCGAATGTTCTGCATCCATTCTCACCTCCCTTTCCACTCCACATAAACATATATTAAAAATATATATAATTCAAATTTTATACACTTTCCCCTTAGAAAAAAAATAATTCCTGTCAAAATTCCTTTGGGACTAATTTGTTAAAATCATTTGTAGCAAATAATATTTCAAAAAAATATCTCTAGCATTCATTGGAATTTTATACACACTCTCCGAATAGAGATATTAAATTTATAATTTTTTTTGTATTATCTATCCCTTCACACTTCCTTGTCCGCTGATAACTATCAAAACGATTGATTTATTTATTATTAAATATAAAACATTAATAATGTCATCACAATAAAAATACCTTTAGTCACATTTAATAGCAGTGCTTGGCATCACCACCACAATCACCACCACCACTAATATGATTCCGTTCACATATTTTACAGAAAAAATAATTTATGGAGAGGAGTAGCGAGAAAAGGATGCATATTTTTTCTTCGTCTTCTTCTTCGAATAAAATTTTATTGATGTAGAAACAACTATGCACATTGTATTAGCAACAGGGAGAGGAAATATAAAACACTTGAAAAAGCATTAAAAACAAATTAATGAACATTTTATCTTTAACGGTAAAGAATAATCGAACAAAATACACCAATCGAGCCTTTTCAGCCAGAATGTGCGTGTAAAAAATATCGAAAATCAACCACAATGGATCTGTATCAAACATGTGCCTCAGGAGCTATTACAATAATACAAATGTTATGTCAAAAATCTTCGCATTTTCCCAACTAAAAACGTAATTACTATTTACGGAAAAAAACTTAAAATCTGGTCCAAAAATTAGACCGAAAAAAAATGTTTTCAATAACAACCATGTCGGGAACAATATTCTATTTTATAAAAAAATTCAGCTACGTCGTGTTGTGTTCTATAGCTTTTATATCCCCTTCTTATAAGTCTGGCAGCTATTAAAAAGTAATAAAAAACTCATCTGTAGAACTAAATTGATAAAAGTTTTCAAAATTTTAATGAAGATAGCTCCCTTTAAAAATTCTATTGGATTCTATTGGGTTTTAATATTCGCTAGTGAATAGACTTCATTGAAACAGTTCTTATAGTCCTATAATGTTCTTCAAAATTCCTCAATTATAGAAAAATTAAAAATAAAAATCTTCTAAATATGCCGATATTTAGGTAGGGCCTATTAAGGTTCTTTCAAATAAATCTAGATCTGATATGCCGTATAAAGATCCTGATCCTTCATATATATCGTCTATTGTATGTATGACACTCTAATTTTGTATGTATGACTCTAATTTATTCTCAACAGTAGGAGCCATATTTCCAATTAATTTCCTGAAATTCCTTAAAAAGTTCTTAACTTCAGGTCTGAGATCTCCCGTATAATATGTTCAATTATAGGTCCTTCCAATCTGAAATCTTTCGAAAAATATCCTCAATTATAGGTTCTCCAATAATCTTTAAATTTTAGGACTGTCCTTGAAATATAGAATTTATACCCTAGAAATATATCATCCAATCCAAAACAATACTTTTAAGTTGATAGTTCCTGAAGAACATATCCTATATGAAATTTTGCATTCGGGACTCCTGCAAATGTCCCAAATGGTTGGTCTGTAAGTATCTGGATAAATATCCTACCAAAATCGTAAACAAAAATCTTCTTCAACAATTTTGAGAGTTGTTGAACAGAAAAGGATTCTTGAAAATCTTTCTTCGAAAAATGTACTATAGAATCTTTTAAAAAATCTACACCTTAGCCGTTGAATAATCCAGGCAATCCCTTGAAATCTCAGTCTTAGAAAAATCATCTTGAAAAATATATGCCTGAGCCATAAAAAAATCTACTTTTGTTGGGTCTAATAAAACATTCTTCAATAATCTCACCTAAGTCTTAAAAAATATCTTCTCGAAAAAACGACGTCTGGATCTGAAGCAAACATTAGGTCTGAACCTTAGAAAAATCTACGCCTGAGTCTAAAAAACTTTTCTCGTCAAATCTACAACTGAGTCTTAGCATATCTTCTCGAAAAATCTACGCCTGAGCACTAAAAACATGCCTGAGCCATCAAGAATCTTTTTATGGTCATTAGAAAAATATTTTTCAAAAGTCTTCATCTGAGCCTTAAAAATATCTTCTTCAAAATCGACGTCTGAATCTGAGTCAAAAATTAGGTCTGAGCCCTAGAAAAATCTAGGCCTAAGAAAATTTTCTCGGAAAATCTACGTCTGGGTTAACATAATTTCCCGAAAAAACTACCTTGAGCCCTAGAAATATTTTCTTGGAAAATGCACATCTCAAACTCTGAAAAAACTTCTTGAAAAACCATACGCCTCTTAGAAACATCTTCATGGATATCCTCGCATGAGCCATACAAAAATTTAATCATTACAAAAATCCTCCAAACACCCATACCTTAGCAAAGGACGTATCCTCGCCCTTAGCAAATAGAAGTATATTCGCATTAAAAAACCATAAAAAATCCATGCCTGAGTCCTACATAAAAAAATCCTAAAACTGCCATTCCTGCAGCCTTAAATAATCGTAAAAATTTTTTGCCTCAACCTCAAAGATCTCAGCAAAATTATCCTGGGTGTGGGTAATTTACGCGAATGCAACCTTCCATATCTGTTTCTCAGGCTCCCACACCGGAATCGTACCTTGATTCCTCGTTGCCCGTTGCAACCATGATAGTCCTATCAAATGTTGATAGGGCAGACATTTGAAAGATCTGTCTTCGGTACGAGACCACACGATCTGCATGTTATCTAGAGTGGTTTAGTTGGTTATAGCTTAAAAAAAAGCAAACGTCCCAAAGGTCCATGTTTATAATGCATGTATTATCTCTAGAATTACCACAGTTATTCAAGTAACTGTTAACGATCTAAGGAACCATAACTGATATAATGAGCCTTCTGCGGTTTCACTGTTATTTCGTTTGTACTTAGACATGCATGGCTTAATATTTGAGACAAGTATATAACTACTGGCAGGATCAACCAGAATAATGTTTTATTATATGTTTTTCTATCCACAACTTAATGAAAAATCAACGAATCACCTCACCAAATATTGAATGACATCGTTTTCGCGTAATTTGTTCAAAAAGTATATTCGAGGCCACGTAGTAATTTCAAAAAATATACATTAAATTATCAAAGCTTTTAGGTACGTCCACTTTCAAAATAATTATAAAATTCAGTCTTCCATTCACAATAAATTTTTTATATTAAAATCATGATTTTTTTTAAATCGGTAATGGCCCCGATCGACCTTAAAAAAATTAAAAAAAAAACGAAATAATGGATCCGTTTGATCTTAGAAAACATCAGTCCTATTACTCTGTTTTATCTTTCAAAAAATAGTATTTAACTATAAGCGTTTGACCATAAAAACAATATATTTCGAAATAGCATGTTAATGCCTCGGATCCACCTTCGTAATCTTTAAAATCCAAGACTATCTTTGGCTTGGGACATCCAAATTTAGAGACCTTGAGAAATTTTTGTATATAGTTCTGTTAGACCTATAGCTAATATTGCTCAGATTTTTAAACTTATTTAAAAAAAATTCAAAATATTCCATTTGTTTTTTGCATGCCTGTTGTAAGATGCTGCCCTACTGCTACAACAACGAGCACAGATGTAAATGTCACTGTTTTGCTTCGTTTTTGTTTGGGGGTCACCCACATAGAATTTTTTTTTTTTTTTTTGTTGTGGGTGATTGTTGTTTTGGGTTTTTGTTTGGTTTCTTATGGATTGTCGTTGTCGTCGTCAACGAGTTCCCCGCATTACAAGTGTAATAGTGTGTACGTGTGTGCATGTGTATCTCCGCTTGGTTGTGAGGGCGAATAGTTTATGCTGCCCTGAAGTGGGACATTTTGTTGTTGTAATAATAACAATAATAATATTCATAAATGGGAGCATTAGAAGCAGAAGTAAAACTGCTGTCCGTGCTGCTGCTGCCGTTGCCGTTGTTCGACATAAAGATACAAATTATGATGTTGTTGGCGACTTTTGATTTCATTTTCTTTCGGTTATGGTTACGTTGTTATGGGGTTGTGGTTGTTTGCCGGTCTATTGTGGTGTCTTTTTTAATATTTTTTCTAGCTTTTTTTGCTGCTGCTGCTTCTTTCTAACCATGGAAAAAGTTATGGTCGTGCTTGGACGAGATTTGAAAGTGCTTTGTACACATACATGTCTGTCCCATGGCATAGCCATTGGATTATTTTCTTATTTATCCGGTCGTCCGTCTGCCTTTTCATCTATCAAAGAGCATGTAAATGAAACCGAAAGTGTTGAGAAATTTATTGCTTAACCTATGTAGACAAACGAGTGAAAAAAAAATCACATCTCTTCTTTTCTTCGAGCCAAAATGAAAACCAATTTGATCTCCCCCTCTAAGTGTTATACACTGCGTATCATAACTATAGACGCACCCTTAATTCAATTGGTATGTTAGTTGAGAAATAAAATGGACCCATTAAGTTATTGTTCACAATAAAACGATCAAAAACACCTATTATTGAACAAAAATAATTAATTTATTCTTTATGGTTTCGCCGAATTCTGCACTTTCAAAATTGCTGGTGTTGCATAACTATAGACGCACTTTTACAAAATTAGAAAAATTTATTTTTTAAAACTTAAATAAAATAAAATTACTTTTATAAATAATGGGTAGGACCTCCCTTATTTTGAATAAGTTCAAAAATTTTATCCATCACACTGTTGATCAAAATTATTCGCAAGTCTTCATCGATTGACCGCCATTCATCGAAAATCACTTCTTGGAGGTAAAAAACAGTTTGGTATTGGAGGTTTTCGGCATAGACACGATGAGTCAAGATTCCACACATGTTCTCGATCGGATTCTGGTCGGAAATTTTAATATTTTTCGATTTTAACCATACTTGAGTATGGCGACTTTTATGAACTGGTGCGTTGTCCTGCTAAAAAACGAGTCCTTGATTGTTGCTACTTTCCCAAAATTGCAATAATTTGTCTTCCAAGACTTGAACGTACTCCATTGAATTCATCCGACAACATGGAAATGTCAAATAAAGCATTCCGTGGCTATAAATGCTCCCAAGGTGGCGGTTACCGCAATATCGTTATTTCTTAATACGATATTTCGGTGGCGGTTCCTTAATGGCCTTGGGAGCATTTTATAGCCTTTATTTGACATTTCCATGTTGTCGAATAAATTCAATGGAGTACGTTCAAGTCTTGGAAGACAAATTATTGCCATTTTGGGAAAGTATCAACAATCAAGAACTCGTTTTTTAGCAGGACAACGCACCAGTTCATAAAAGTCGCCATACTCAAGTATGGTTAAAATCGAAAAATATTAAAATTTCCGACCAGAATCCGATCGAGAACATGTGTGGAATCTTGACTCATCGTGTCTATGCCGAAAACCTCCAATACCAAACTGTATTTTACCTCCAAGAAGTGATTTTCGATGAATGGCGGTCAATCGATGAAAACTTGCGAATAATTTTGATCAACAGTGTGATGGATAAAATTTTTGAACTTATTCAAAATAAGGGAGGTCCTACCCATTATTTATAAAAGTAATTTTATTTTATTTAAGTTTTAAAAAATAAATTTTTCTAATTTTGTAAAAGTGCGTCTATAGTTATGCAACACCAGCAATTTTGAAAGTGCAGAATTCGGCGAAACCATAAAGAATAAATTAATTATTTTTGTTCAATAATATGTGTTTTTGATCGTTTTATTGTGAACAATAACTTAATGGGTCCATTTTATTTCTCAACCAACATACCAATTGAATTAAGGGTGCGTCTATAGTTATGATACGCAGTGTATGAAATATTGTGTTAATCATCAGACATCTGTTTATTTAAATAATAAACACACAACGAACACATTTTTTTTTAAATTAATATTATTTTTTCTTGGTATTGGTCTTTTTGGTGTATATAAATAAATATTAAGAAATATGCCAAAATCGGTTTGGTTGGGGGGTCATAAATTGTATATCGGCCAGCAAAACGCTAAAGAAATGTGGAAGCTTTTTATGTTGTTTTATTTATTTGTTTATGTTTTGTGTTCCTTTGAAAGGTCAAGATCTTGAAAATGTTATTACAAATTTACAAAAATGTTGTTAGACGAAGGTGTGAAGAGAAATTTGAGTTTAATACAACTTGTTGCCACAGAGAAGAGGAACGCCTAAGTTTCAAATAGAAATTTCAATATTAGCTTTGGGGGTGTCTATAGTCGAAATGTTGTGCCATTAGTTGTCTTACTTTTTCTGTTGTATGCCGATCATCTAATCATGGTAATATTTTTACGACTTGAAGTAGTAAAAAATGTGCATTACACCATTAACTCCACTTTAATTGTTTTATGATATGGGTAATATTTACTTGTCACCCTACCACCATTTTAATTGCTGAACTTCATTATAGACCACAAACTTTAATTTTCCCCCCAAAAAAATTATAAAACTCCAGTCGTTAAAAAAATCATAATAATAAATTATCACTCATCAATTGTGCTTTATTTATTTTTTTAACATTCCCTCCACAAACATTCGCTCACCCATATTTAATAATGAAGCATTAATTTGAAAACCAAACCAACAGTGAAAAAAAAACACAGAAAATTAAACTCATTTTAATTTAAAACACCGAAACATACACACACACATATTCACACGCAATTGTTGTCAGGGCGATGATGGTGTTATTTAATGCCCCCAAAACCAACAACAACAACATAAACGACATCATTAACATACCAACCAACCAAACAAAAAAAAGCAGATTCCATCTTCCATGTAGACACTATCTATCCAACCCATCCATCCAGCAGCTTTACCCAGCAACCAACCGACCAGCCAACCCATCAATCCCAACCACATTAATGTGAAATGCAAAAACTTACTGGGTAAAAAAATCCCATTGTAATGTCAATAATCAGTGTGGAAAGAAATAATAAATAAAATCGTGGTTATTTTTTTTTTCTTCTCTCTCAAAATAAACCATCAAAATTTATTTTTTACACAGGGGAACGGGAAAATAAATTTAATAATATTCGCGAAAAAATAGTCTTTAAAATGTACCTAATATTATTCTTAAAAATTGCCACATTTACAATTTCAATAACCAATGAAAAAAAATTCCTAAAAATTCCCACTTTTACTGTTTAATTGCCAGAAAATTATTCTTTAAAAACTTTTACCCTTTAGTAGTTCCTCAAAAATTTTCTGTCGAATTATTCGAAAAAAATATCCGAATATTGTTCTTTTAAATCCCCCTTCTACCCTTTAATATTCCACAAAAAATTCCTACTTTTGCCTTTTAAAACCCCCACTAACCCCCCATAATTCCCGGAAATTTTTCTCGTAAAATCTTCTTCTTCCTCTAACACTCTTTCCTACATCTTGAAAATTATTCTTTAAAATCCCCCTTCTACCCTTTAATTCACAAAAAAAATTCTTTTAAAATTCCATTTCTAGGCTTCAATATTCCCCGAAAATTAATCTTTAAAAATCGCCACTTCTACCCTTCAATATTTCCTAGAAAATTATTCTTTAAAATTTCCCAATTTTACAATTTAATATTTCCCTAAAAATTGTATCTAAGAATACCCATTTCAAGCATTCATTATTCTCCAAAAATTATTCTTTAAAATCAACCCCTTCTACAATGTTCCCCGAAATATAATCTTCAACCAGTAAGAAAAGTAGTAAAGTCGGACTGGGCCGATTATATGATACCCTTCACCACTTTGTGTATATTGTACATATGTATCCTAACAATTGCATGTCTACGTTCCTTCTTTCTCCAACCTATCCTAACTTTAATTTCATTCGAGCAGATATAGAGCCGTCTGCGTAACATGGGGAAAATTTATGGGAAACGATATATAGTAAAATTGATACACGCTATTCGGTACGTATAGGGACCTTGGTGCATCATTTACATAAAATCGGACTTTGGTACACCATTTACCTTAAATCGGACGAACTTATATATGGGAGCTATATCCAAATCTGAACCGATTTTCACGACACTTAACACACATCATTGTAGACCTAATTCATTACGCTATGCCAAATTTCGTGCAAATCGAAGTATATATAGAGACTTTGGTACACCATTTACCTCAAATCGGACGAAAATATATATGGGAGTTATATCCAAATCTGAATCGATTTTCAGGAAACTTGACACACATCATTCTAGACCTAATTCATTACCCTGTGCAACATTTCGTGCAAATCGAAAGATATGTAGGGACTTTGGTACACCATTTATCTTAAGGGGACCCCCCCATTCTCGGGGTCAAAATTTTTGTTGATTTAATTCGAATCTACACTGATTAAAGAATGTCCCTGCAAAATTTCAAGTTAAAATCTCAAGAACTCTTGAAGATATAGCCGATTTATTGTGTCAGCATCAAGTGACGGCTGAAGGGCTTCTCAAACTTTAAACGCGTTTTTCTCTAAACATTTTTTTGCGAATGGCGGGCACGATACCTCAAAAACTAATAATCCAATCGACTCCAAATTTTGCAACGTTTCTCTGGGAGTGTATAGCTCTCGTATGAACTAGGATAAAGCCAATCGGTAAAGATCTTCCTTATTTTTTAACTTGGTTTTTGGTAAAAAATCGGCGATTTTCCAAAAATATTTTTTCAAAGGTCCACCATTTTGTTAATTTTAGAGCGAAGTCAATAATCCTAGTTCATACGAGAGCCAGACTTGTACTCTTTCTAACACCGTTGGAATTTTCGGATTCCGATGTTCCAGTGAGGAGTTATCATGCCCGCCATCAAAAATAAGGACTTTTCTTTAATTACAAAAAACAACAACAAAACAGTAACAAAAATTGTTTGTAAATTATGTTTCTTCTCTTTTAAATCTTCAATTATATAAGTGCAAAGTTACAAACCTTAACAAGCATTTGTATTCATTTACCAGCCCATTGAAAATCTTGAAAAATTAAAATCGAGAATGGGTGGGGTTCCCTTAAATCGGACGAAAATATATATGGGAGCTATGTCCAAATCTGAACCGATTTCCACGAAACTTAAAACACATTATTCTAGACCTAATTCATTACGCTGTACCAAATTTCGTGCAAATCGAAGTATATATAGAGACTTTCGTACACTATTTACCTCAAATCGGACAAAAATATATATGGGAGATATATCCAAATTTGAACCGATTATCACGAAACTTGACACACATCATTCTAGACCTAATTCATTACGCTATGCCAAATTTCGTGCAAATCGAAAGATATATAGGGACCGTTTACATTAAATCGGACGAAAATATATATGGGAGCTATATCTAAATCTGAACCGATTTTTTCCCAATTTCAATAAGGTTCGTCCTTGGGCCAAATAAGTGACCTATGCCAAATTTCAGCCAATTCGGATTATAAATGCGACCTATACTTTGTTTAAAATTTAACATCGACACACGGACGGACGGACATACATAAATCGACTCAGAAAGTGATTCTACGCGTATTCTCAAAAGGAACTATGGGTCTATGTCGTTTCCTTTTGCATGTAAAGACATAATACCCTGTACCACAGTGTGGTAAATGGTATAAAAATTCCCACTTCTCAGAAAAATATTCTTTAAAATTCACGATTATAGGTTATAATATTCCCTGAAAGATATTCGTGAAACTCCGCGTTTATGGGTCGTAATATTCCCTAAAATCCACCATTATCCCCTGAAAATCTACGCTCTACAATTTGTGAAAAATATTCTTTAAAAATCCACGCTCTACAATTTGTGAAAAATATTCTTTAAATATCCACGCTCTACAATTTGTGAAAATATTCTTTAAAAATCCACGCTTTTGAGCCTCTACAATTTGTGAAAATATTCTTTAAAAATCCACGCTTCTGAGCCCTTACAAACTGTGAAAAATATTCTTTAAAAATCCACGCTTCTGAGCCTTTACAATCTGTAAAAAATATATTTTAAAAATCCACGCTTCTGGGCCTCAACAATCTGTGAAAAATATTATTTAAAAATCCACGCTTCTGGGCTTAACAATCTGTGAACAATATTCTTTAAATATCCACGCTTCTGGGCCGCAACAATCTGTGAAAATATTCTTTAAAAATCCACGTTTCTGGGCCTCAAAAATCTGTAAAAAATATTCTTTAAAAATCCACGCTTCTGGGCCTCAACAATCTGTGAAAAATATTTTTTAAAAATCCACGCTTCTGAGCCTTTACAATCTGTGAAAAATATTCTTTAAAAATCCACGCTTCTGAGCCTTCTTTAAAAATCCACGCCTATACCCCCAATATTCCCTTGAAAATATTGTTGAAAAATCCACGCCTATAGCCCATAATATTCCCTTTAAAATGTTCTTTAAAATCCGACACCTGCAGCCCTTAATATTCCCTTGAAAATATTGTTTAAAAATCCACGCCTATAGCCCATAATATTCCCTTTAAAATATTCTTTAAAAATCCACGCCTTAGGGGCCCCAATAAAATTCAAGTTTTTGTCCTCTAATAGCCCTTTCAACAAATCCACTATTATATTTATTTTTTTTTGTTACCTAGTGTAGGGTATGTCAAAATTAAAAAGAAAAAACTTTAAATCATGTGAAATGACAAAACTGATTGAAGAGCGGGGATGGACAGACTGACACACTCACACACTAGCTGGCAGATGAACTATGGCTCTCAATCCAGTTTACTTTCCAACTGTTGGCAAAGTAAACTGTTTGCTCCAAAATACAATTTAATTTACATATAAACAATGGCATGCTCTGTGGCAAGTCAATAACAGACAATAGCTGCAGTAAAAGAAAGAAAGAAAATAAAAGAAACGAAATGAAACGAAAAAAAAACAGCAACCAAAACAAACAGGAAATGCGGAAATATAGCATAATTATGTTGTATGAATGCAAGCAAGTGTATATAAATGCATACATATGTAAGTATATAGGTACGTTTGTCACCAACCATAATCACACATATTACCGACATCATCAGCTTTATTACAATAGATTATGGGCAACGTACAAACATTCGGTTGTGGTTCTTCATTCTTGTCATCGAAAGACCTGCTGTTCTTTCCAGAAATTGTATTTTGATTTGTAATAAGTACAAAAATAAAGTAGAAAAATTCGATGTTCGAAAACATTGCAGTAAAATGTGATGGGAATCACCACACATCATCAGGTAAACAAACAATTTACAGAAAAAATCAGATAAACAAATATAAATTATTATAATTTTGTTCATTGAAAATTTATGGATGCAAACATATATACAGATTCCTAAGGAACCAATAATTCACTTTTAATGTTTCCTGAAAATTATATTTTAAAAATCCACACTTATGGGCCTTTATGTTCCCTGAAAGATATTTTTTACAAATTCCCACTTCTAGCCTTTAATATTCTTTGAGAATATATTATTTAAATTTTAAAAGTACCAACGTTTAGCCTTTTATATTCTGAAAATATTATTCTTTAAATATTCCAACTTCTAGCTTTTAAAAGTCCTATAAATCCATGCTTATAGCTTCTAATTTTACTGAAAAATATTTTTTTTTTTAATTCAACTTTTATAGCTTCTAATTATCCCTGAAAAATATTATTTAAAAATCCACTTTTATAGCTTCCAATGGTACCTGAAAAATATTCTTTATAATTCCACGCTTATTGCTTCCAAAACAATATTCTTTATAAATTCACGCCTGAAAAATAGTCTTTATAGATCCACGCTTATAGCTTCCAATGGTCCCTGAAAAATATTCTTTATAAATTCACGCCTGAAAAATATTCTTTATAGATCCACGCTTATAGCTTCCAATGGTCCCTGAAAAATATTCTTTATAAATTCACGCCTGAAAAATATTCTTTATAGATCCACGCTTATAGCTTCCAATGGTCCCTGAAAAATATTCTTTATAAATTCACGCCTGAAAAATATTCTTTATAAATCCACGTTTATAGCTTCCAATGGTCCCTGAAAAATATTCTTTATAAATCCACGCTTATAGCTTCCAATGGTCCCTGAAAAATATTCTTTATAAAATCACGCTTATAGCTTCCAATGATCCCTGAAAAATATTCTTTATAAATCCACGCTTAAAGCTTCCAATGGTCCCTGAAAAATATTCTTTATAGATCCACATTTATAGCTTCCAATGGTCCCTGAAAAATATTCTTTATAAATCCACGCTTATAGCTTCCAATGGTCGCTGAAAAATATTCTTTATAAATCCACGTTTATAGCTTCCAATGGTCGCTGAAAAATATTCTTTGTAAATCCACGCTTATCGATTCCAATGGTCCCTGAAAAATATTCTTTGTAAATCCACGCTTATAGCTTCCAATGGTCCCTGAAAAATATTCTTTATAAATCCACGTTTTTAGCTTCCAATGGTCCCTGAAAAATATTCTTTATAAATCCAAGTTTATAGTTTCCAATTGTCCCTGAAAAATATGCTTTATAAATCCACGCTTATAGCTTCCAATGGTCTCTGAAAAATGTTCTTTATAAATCCACCCTTCTGCCCTCTAGTGGTCTCTGAAAAATAGTCTTTATAACTACGCCTTTGTCATCCAGTGTTCTCTGGAAAATATTCTTTATAAATCCACGGTTATAGCTTTTAATGGAAATAGCCGCTAAAAAATATTCGTAAAACTCCACGCAATCTTCAAAGGTCCCTAACAATATTATTTCAAAATCCACACTAATAATAGCCAAAGGTCCCTACATGTATGATATACAAATTTACATCTGTACTGGCTTCTGAAAAATATTCAAATTCACTCTTATAGCATCCAATAGTTTCTGAAACAAAAATCATGTTCCCTTCCCCAAGCTGTGAATACCACTGACATTTTTTTTTGCTCATTATTCTAAAACTTTTCCCCCGATGTTTTCTTACATAAAATACAAACCTTAAAAGTAAATACCGCAATAAACGTGATGACAATGAAAACCATCGATTATACAAATTTTAAAATATATCTCTAGTCTTTGTTCGATAATTATTATCGATTGTGAACGTGCATATGTATGTGAGTGTGTGTGTGATTTTGTGGCTGATCATGTATTTAGGTCTCATTTTTCAAATCCTCTATACACGTGATTAAACTATATCTAAACATCTATCATTCTATCCATTGTCAGTTGGAATCCCCATCTCCTCCGCTGTGGAACTTAGTATTCATGTTTGGGAAAAGTGTCCCTCCCCCCTTTTCACTACTCTCTTGCCACACAAAAACCTCATTTTAATTAAATCATTCATTCGATCTAATGAATATTTATTTAAATTTCAAATTCAATATTCAAAACATTCAACCACGCACATGACATGAACACCAGCAGTAGCAACAACAACATCAGCTGTAGAAATAGCACCCGATATGCTAAACACCAGCAGCAGCAACACCAAGCAAATAGGCTCTCAAATCACTTAGCTATAGAATTTTCTATTGTTCAACCGCATGAATGTTTTAAAAGGGTGAGAAATGGAGAGAGAGAGGGAGGTTGGTTGTTAGAGCTTCCATTGCATTTCAAAGTGTCAGAATAAAGAAGTGATTGCCACTGCTGATGACTTAAATGTAATTAAGAATTAATTAAACACGCAACCAACTGTAACCAGAACAACAACAAAAACAAAAAAACCCCGAACAACAACAGACAGCAAATCTAGACAGGATAGCACGCATCCAGTCAGCCAGCCAGTTCTAGTCAGTTGGCCAAATGGAAAAGTGCATCCATCAACAGGACCACAATATGTAACAAACAGCAAAATTTACATATGTCTGTCAGCCTGTTGGCTAGTTATGTAATGTTTAGACAAGCCAACCATCTCAAACTTGTTGTAGTTGTTTTCCATGTCTATCCAGCCATTCATCCATACCGTCTGCATTTGCTGTTACTCATGATGCTGATGGCAGGATTAAATTATACATTT
Organism: Musca vetustissima; assembly: GCF_032173495.1. Taxonomy (NCBI): domain Eukaryota; kingdom Metazoa; phylum Arthropoda; class Insecta; order Diptera; family Muscidae; genus Musca; species Musca vetustissima. The sequence continues at coordinate 14,783 of NW_026883328.1, read as the reverse complement.
AAATTTTGATAGTAGTGCGGGTGTATGCCATACACTTTGATTATGATGTGCATACATATATACATACATGTGGATGCATATATATATATATATATATATATATATTTATGTATGAATATTTATTCAAAACATTGATCTAGCCCTTCAATCATAATTCCGAACTTAATTAGAATCGTTTGGATGTTAGTTACGCCAATGAGTATGAGCCGGATAACGACTGCCAACCAAAATTTTCTTTAAAATTCACTTCAGGCCTCTAATAGTCCTTAAAAATATTCCTCGTAAAATTTTCTTTAAAAATCTACAATTCAGGCCTCTAATGGCACTTAATATTTTATAAAAATCCGCTTATATATAAAAATTACCACGCTTATAGCTTCGAATGGTCCCAAAAATATGTTCTCTAAAAATCCACGCTTGTAGCTTCGAATGGTCCCAAAAATATGTTCTTTAAAAATACACGCTTATAACTTCGAATGGTCCCAAAAATATGTTCTTTAAAAATCCCCGCTTATAGCTTCGAATGGTCCCAAAAATATGTTCTTTAAAAATCCACGCTTGTAGCTTCGAATGGTCCCAAAAATATGTTCTTTAGAAATCCACGCTTTTAGCTTCCAATGGTCCCAAAAATATGTTCTTTAGAAATCCACGCTTTTAGCTTCCAATGGTCCCAAAACTATATTCTTTAAAAATTCACGCTTATAACTTCGAATGGTCCCAAAAATATATTCTTTAAAAATCCACGCTTATAGCTTCGAATGGTCCCAAAAATATAATCTTTGAAAATCCACATTTCAGGGTTTTAATACTCCGTGAAAAATATTTGTTTAAATCCACATTTCAGGGCCTTAATATTCGGAGGAAAGTATTTTGTTAAATCCACATTTCAGGGCCTTAATATCCTGTGAAAAATATTTCTTTAAATCCACATTTCAGGGCCTTAATGTTTTGTGATAGATTTTTTTTTTTGAATCCACATTTCAGGGCCTTAATATTACGTGAAAAATATTCTTTACGCTTCAGGGCCTTAATATTTTGTGAAAAATATTCTTTAAAAATCCACGCTTCAGGGCCTAATATTCTGTGAAAAATATTCTTTAAAAATCCACGCTTCAGGACCTTAATATTCTGCGAAAAATATTCTTTAAAAATTTACTCTTATTGGTCTTAATATTCCCTGAAAAATATTTATTGAATGTCAACGCTTTCATATTTTTTAAAAATCCACTCTCCTGGCCTCCAATAGTCCATAGTTTTTTTTTTTTTTTTTTTTTTTAAAAATCCACGATTTTGACCTCCAAGTTTTTGCTTTAAAAACTATCGGCGAGTAGTCCCTTAATAATTAATTTTGAAATTCACTTTTATAGCTTCCGAAAGTCCTTGAAAATAATGTTGAAAACTTCATTCTTATTGCCTTTTTTATTACTTGTAAAATATTGTTTAAAAATTCTCACTACTAGCCTTTATTGGTCCTCGAAGTCCTTTGTATGGGTTCCAAAGGGCCTTGAAGACAATTTTTCTAAAAATCCAAAAATATTGATTAAAACTTATAGCTACTAGTTGTCTTTGAAAAAATATAAAAATTCCTCAATTGCAGCTTTTGGTACCTAAAGAACGTTTAAAATTCCCGTTTACAGGTTCTATTGGTCCCTGAATGTACTTATTAACAACCTCCTGAATGTACTTATAACAAACTTCAATCGTCCTCGAGATTTTTTATAGCCTCTAATGATATTTTTTTATTTTATTAGAACATTCCTCAATTACGGGAACAGCCCTTAAACACTATGTTTTGTGTGTATTTTATTACCAGAACATTATTTATTTTCCGAAACAGTTCTTACTTTGAACTACCCTGCACTTGTTATGCCCCTATAATATTAAGGCCTTCTAATTCAAATCAATCACAACTTCAAACTGAACTAATTTAGGCTTAGAACAATGATGGCATTTTGGATAATGATCATGATGATATTACATTAAAATATGAACGTAAAATAAGACCACCAGCCGACCTGCCAACACCGAACCGAAATAAACGAACCAAACGAAAAAAAAACACATTCATCACTCGGAAAAACAAAAAACCAAAACCACCCATAAAGAGTTTTGTAGTGGCAGTTCCTATAGTTTGTTGGGTGGCTGGCGGTATACCCTTGTATCTGACTGTCTGCATGCTTCCAGTTCTTATGCCCGGTTGTGTTGGCCAGCCGGCTGGTTGAATGGCTAGCTGACCGCTTGATCATAAATAGTAATGTACACAAAGAATATGGGGGGAAAACTTTATGCATTTTCATTTGAAAAACTTCCGGTTAGTAGTCATGAACACACACAACTGCATTTCATATTTCCACCATGGCAAACACTAGTTTTCCGTTTCGACTACTGGTCGATACGTGCCTCCACCCTCCCTTTCGCCACCAAATCCCTCAATATATTTACTCGTGTGCCGGCAACTTTGTTTGGCCGTTTTGATGATCGCCGGTCAATAAAACTACTTAACATAGTTTTATTTATGTACTTATATTGTTCACTCCTTCCTCCCTACCCCTCTCTTCAGCCATTGTTTTTGTTTTCTTTCCAGTCACTACTTTTTGTATGCCATCCTAATGAATGACCCTTTTAATTTGGACTCAGTCATAGTCATCGTCATCACACATCACGCCACAATAGTTCTAGTAAGTTTTGGGCGCAAATTCTATGACTGGCCAATATGCACACCAACACACACGTACGCACTCACATGCATTTGTAAAATGTGGTAACGTCCCGAATTGAAATGAAAATGGTCAGCTAAACACGTTCATCAACACTTTGACGCTTCGTTGCAATTGCAGTGGTGTGGTGTGGGAGGAGGGTGAAGTGAGAGACATGGTATGGTGTTGTTGGAATAATTGTTTGTAGTTCCTCTAATATATAGTTTTGGTGCGTAAAATGCATGTAGGCATACATAAATAATGGCTAAGAACAATTCTAATGTAGTGAGACATAGACAATTGGCGGAATTTGAATACAGGTGGGACTCTAAGAATGGAGTTTGAAGAAAATAAAATCTGAAGATGTTTCCAAGCAATGTCTTTGACATTATCTATACTAATAAAAGAGTAAAGTGATTGACTGATTTAACGATTCATCGACGCCCAGACGAAAAGGCTGAAGAATCTTGAAATTTTGGGTGAGGGTCCAAATGTGACAGATAAGGCTGGGATTTTGGAAATTCGTACTAGAACAGTACGAAAAGTACTAAAAAGTACTAACCGGTGGAGCTAGAACCGGTGGAGCTAGAACTCTGAAATTTAGATTGGTGGTCGTTGATGGAGTGTAGGATAGGTGTACCAAAGGAAATTCTTTTTGGAAATTCGAACTATAACTATCCGAAAAGTACGAAAATGTACTAAATTTGGTACAATTCTGTAGCATGTGAACGGATAGCGTTAAAAACTTGAAATTTAGAGTGTGAATTAATTGAAGATACAAGTCGAGCTGGAATCATGAAATTTGAAATTAAAATTACCGTCGGAGTGTAGGATGGAGATATGAACGTAGTTTTGGAAATTTATTACTTATGTGTGCGAAAAGTACTAAATCGTACTATAATCGGTACAGTTTGGATTTGGGTGATCCTATAGAGCGGGAACAATGAAATTTGGAGTCTGGATCACTGTAGGGGTGTGGGATTGGGGGTCAGGATTCAGTTTAAGAAAATAATACTTATGTGTACTAAATGGTACTAAATTTGGTACAATTTGAATTTTATGTGAACCAATAGAGCTAGAATCATGAAATTTGGAGTCAGGATCATTGTTGAGGTGTAAGATTGAGATATGTAGGAAGTTTTCGAAATGTGTACTACTGTGTACAAAATTTGGTACAATTTAAATTGTGAGTGAACCGATAGAGTTGGAATCCTGAAACTTAGATTTGGGATCACTGTGGGGGTGTAGGGTTGAGGTATGTAGGAAGTTTTAAAAATTTTTACTAAGTGTACTAAATTTTGTACAATTTAAATTGTGGGTGAAGCAATAGAGTTGAAATCCTGAAATTTTGATTTAGTATCACCGTGGAGGTGTAGGATTGGGGTATGTAGGAGGGTTTAGAAAATGTATACTACTATGTACTAAATTTAGTACGATTTGATTTTTGGGTGAACCGAAAGAGTTGGAATCCTGAAATTTTGAGGTGAAGGATTGGGGTACTACTATGTACTATGTACTAAATTTAGTACAATTTGAATTGTGGGTCAACCGATAAAATTGAAATCCTGAAACCTGGATTTAGGAGGCTTTGGAAATAAGTACAACGGTGTACTAAATTTGGTACAATTTAAATTGTGGGTGAACCAATAGAGTTGGAATCCTTAAATTTTGATTTAGGATCACTGTGGAGTTGTAGAATTGGGGTATGTAGGAAGTTTTGGAAATTCGTACTACTGTGTACTAAATTTGGTACAATTTTAATTGTTAGTGAACCGATAGAGTTGAAATCCTGAAACCCGAATTTAGGATCACTGGGGTGGTGTAGATTTGGGGTAAGTAAGACGTTTTGGAAATATGTACTACTGTGTACTAAATTTGGTTCAATTTAAATTGTGGGTGAACCAATAGAGTTGTGGGGGTGTAGGATCTGGGTATGCAGGAAGTTTTATTAGATTGTTGAGGAGGGTACTTGTGGGAATAATGTGTGCTAAATGGAACTAAATTTGGTCAAATTTGGATTTGGATGAACCTTTAGAGCTCGAATCATGAAATTTTGTACTAAATGGTACTCAAATTTAATTTATGGTCGATATTAAAATAATATGTTAATACATGTTTAAGTATTTCCTACATTCGCTAACGAAGTTGCGGGCATATGGTAGTTACTTATAAATGTGAGGAATATTTTTGTATATTAGGGTTAACCCTCAGTCGACTCTCGGAAGGGCTCTTTTCGGTCCCCTATTCCAGAAATGATGGAAAACCATTTAAAATGGTTTTATAGCAGGTCAGAATATTATACAGAAATGTTCGCCATAGAGTTTTACTATAAACCTTAGAACAAAACAAAACTCAAAAAATAGGATTTTTATAAATATTTTTTAAAGGACCTACACAAGGCGTGGATTTGTTTAAAAACATTTCAAGGTCTGTCCATGTTTTGATATAGACCCCATAAAAGAAACAACCTATCGATTTTAGTTATTTTGAATGTCTACATCATGATGAAGGGTATAAAAGGTTTCGTATAAAAAATGTATATTTTTTAATCTGTGTTGTTACAAAATTTCCAAAATTCCTTCTCCCCCCTCGTAAAAACAACCTGGCGGAAATAGTGATTATTTCATTCAGATAGCAGTTATTTTGCTGTTTTCATTGAATTCCAAAAAACCCATAAAGATTAAATTTGCAACAAAATGCGATATGTAGTTGGTCTTCTACTCAGGTGAATTCCCTTTCGATTTTGAGATGAATCATTTAATGATCTCACATTTATTAAATTGTTCAAGGCAAAAATACCCATAGGCACCAAGACTAAAATTTACCTTTAGATATTAAATGCAGATTTTATTTTAGATATTAAATGACATAGAATGCATTAGAAATTACCCTTACCTAATCATGATTAAAATATCAGCCTAAGTGCTCTACCATGGTCCTAACAATGTACCAACAATCTGTAACTAAATAAGCGAAAAGCTTTAGATTTCCACTCCACTTTAATTATTGTATTGGGTATACAAGTTGAATCGACGCAACAACTATCATTTACCTTGGACACATTTTTTTTGCCATTCGAGGGATCTGCAAAGAGAAAAAGCGTGGATGGGTACCTAGCGAACAATGACGATGTAATCTTCTTAAAAAAATCCATCGTAAAGAATACACAATTGTAAAAGAAAACATTTTCAAAAGAATACGAAAATAGAAGAACTAAACTTATTATGTTTGTTTCCCTTAGCAAAATAGATCCAAGCATTGATTCAGTAGTGGTACTGGTTCGATACGATTCCTGGTCTAGGCCAAGAAGTTGGCCGAAAACAAAACAAACAACAAAGAACCTTAGGAGCAGCAGTACCAAAGAAAAGCTTAAACAATTTTCTATGGTTTAAAGCAGCATGAAAAGAAAATAAGACTAAAAATTAGTAATGCTTATTACGTCAATAGACAAAAAAGTCTCCACAAAGCACCTGAGGTAGATGGAGGGGATGGGAAACATTACAAAATGTATAAATAGCCGGAATAAAAAAGAAACAACCTGTTGCACTTTTCAGTTTAATTTTGAAAGAAATAAAAAAAATAAAATTCTAAAGGGGGGGCCGAAGCATGCAAGCAAAACAGAACACCTAGAAGTCTGCCAGGCATTCAACCCAACCAAACAACCTGCTGCTAGCCAAGAAATGAAATGTATTCACATGTGAAACTAACAACAAAAACAAAACACAACAAACGATCAGAACACTATTTTATTTGCTTCCTGCCAGTCAACCCGGCATTCAGACAAATCAAATAGTCTCGGCATATTCTGCTTCAATTCTTCATTTCAAACACACACACACATTACTCGCACAGAGTGTCAGTTTGACTGTCCATCACAAAAAATAGCTAGTCATAAAACACACTAAAGAACCTTCAATGAAAAATAGGAAGAAAAAAAATTATTAAGACTTTAAGCGTGAAAAGTGTACAAACAGAAGAAGACGAATTTCTTGTTAAGAAAGAGAGGACATCATAAGAGAGAGAGAGAGAGAGAGAATTAGACATGGGACCCCACGTTTTCCGATTTTTTATTTGATTTGCTCAAATAAAACAACAAAAAAATTGTACTTCTGCCTCAACGTATAAATCTAATATTGAAGGCAAGTACACCCGTCGTAGCCCACCATTAATTCTGACTTATAGACACAATAAAAAGAAAAATATGAATAATAACAAGAAATAACAACAACAATACATTATTTGTTTTTCTTTTTTTCCACAATAAAAAAAATATAGACAGACACCTGTACGTGTGGTGTCTAGGAAGAAAATCAAAGAGGAAGTACAGAGAGACCTCCTAGAACATGAATAGATATATAGTGACGATTGGAATGTGCACAGAAGGTAATCAAGGTACTGGTGGTTGTTACCGTAAAACATACGATTTATGAATATTTAGGTGCCAATCGAGATCACTTTAATTCAAATCAAAGTTGAGATAATGATTAGGCATAGAACATATGTTTCATATTTTTAACGATATGACAGTATCTGAAACACGAACGAGAATCAATGAATAAAACGGAAATAATGGAACAAGATCAGAAAAACGAACTATAGGAACTAAAGAACTGGACCTAGTTCCTATCGTTCTTTTATCGGAATAGTACCAATGAACAGGTTCGTTCCAGAAATACCCAAGTCCATCTCAAGTCAAAATGCTAATTCCAGCTGGGAAAATAATGGTATTTAGGTATCACATGGGATAATTTTCATGACTACCTCGATCAATGGAAGGGGTCGTCGACATTGTTCGTTTTTTTATATGCATCATTATTTCCGGAACTTTGTTATAACGAGTGTCGAGCAATAATTAAGTGATTTTTCCAACTGCGCTAGTAGTTACGATATATTATACAATACTGTCCCCATCAGATACCATAAGACATTGTTAAATTTTGTAGAATCCGTCATTTAATTCTTATTTTGCAGAGACTAAAACATACCTCCTCGTAACTTCGGGAGATTCTAAAATCATTAATGTTCAATACAGACTAGGGATACGTAGTCGAGTGGAAAAGTCGACTTTTAGACTATTCGATTTTTGCCTTTGAGTACAAAGTCGACTTTTCTATCGATTTTGTCAAACCTGTTCACAATCGATTTTCGACTTTTACCGACTAATACAAAATCGACAAAAAAAATCAATTTTTATATGAATTGTTGCAAAAGAATAAATAAAGTTCTGAAATGTGTGATTTTTGGGAAATTTAAGTTTTGTGATAATAAACCAAATATTTCTGAAGAAAATCGAAAGTCGATCTGAAAAAGTCGACTTTTCGATTTTCTCAAAGATGGAAAGTGGATTTCGTCTTTGAGATTTTTCAATACAAAAAGTCGATTAATCGATTAGTCGAAAGTTGATTTACTTATCCCTATTACAGACATTGATCCTATTTCAAATCGGATCAGATCTTGGGTAACTTTATTGAACATAATGATCCCAACTCCGCTTTCATCTTCCTTTTCTTTTATATAGTTTTCATTTTCTGTAGGAAGTTACTTTTTTACTATATCTCCGCTCATAACTAAGACTTCGATCTTTACAATCCTTTTTGGTTTTCTAGGTCATTGACATAAAATCCTGTTGTTGTTCATTCTTCATTGTGTTAGTTTCGTTAATACTTTTTATTTCTGCTAAGTAGATAATCAGTTTGCTGCAACTTGTCCAAGGTGATGGAGCTGCCATCTGTCCTTGACTAGAAACAACGTCTCCTTGAATTTTTGTGCAGTGGTTGATGTCCATGCCTTACTTAGTGTTGCAATTTTACTCTGGGTGGCGCTATCTCATCCAATTCCTATTTTTATGTTAAGGTCGAGGTTGGTTTTAAGAATGTTAGGGAGATTATATAGAAGGTGTTTTAGGAAATCTGTGTAAGATCTGTTTTGCGTGCTCTCTTCATATGTCAGATGCATAGAGAAGACCGAAAAAAATGTTTGCTACAGAAAACCTCTACCCAGTAGAGAATACATGTGCAAATCTTCAACCTAAACCTAAACGTCAGGGTATAACGACCAGGGAACTTATATCTTTGGAAACTTTGTAAAAGATCATATGTTTTCGTCGCCTTTAAAAAGAATTTTAATCTAAACTCAAAAAATCTTCCTGGTGTGGAAACTCTTTGAAAGGTATTCTATCTAAAAAGATTTGTAGATAACATTCTGTCTATAAAACCCCTTTGGAAGGTATTGTACCAGAGAAGAGTTTCTGTGTATGGGTAAAGTTTTCTGTATATAGAAGACAGAAGTTTAAAAGCTTGTAACTTCCGGAAGACTTTCTGTAGGTGTTCTACTATAAGAAGTCACTTTGAAGGGATTTTATGAAGACTTGTATGTTTTTTAAGATAGGAAAAAAATACTGTAAAAATAGGGTAGTTCATTCTAGAACTATTTGATATATTTAACTCTTCCAAGTAATCACCCCATCGTTTTTCTCAGCTCTTTCTTCAATGCATTATTTCCTGATCGTCTCCAGGTTTGGTAAAACAAAGCACATGGACCACGTCTAGGGCATATGTTTTTGCTGAAGCATTGAGGCGCCCTTCAATGTGTGCTTGATGGCTCTATATAGCGCCAGACATTTAAGTTATGCAGTTCCTTTACTTTAACTATGCGAACGAAACAAAAATAACGATAAAAAAGTGAATGAACTAGTTCCATTATTGAAAAGGGCCGAGAAAGGTCGGTTCACTCCGTGAACTAGATTACGCTTTTGGTATATTGGTATATTTTTTCAGGCCTAAATCGCATTGACGAAATCAAAGACAACTTCTTTTACATGGTGAATTTTCAATTAGTCCTCTTCATCATCTACAAGGTCACCTATTTACAGAAGGTCTCTCAAAAAGCTATAGAATACACAAATTTTACTACATTTTTCTAGAAATTCGTTCTGAACATTTCAAGTTTCCAAAGCAACTACTATAGCAACTTGAATTATAAATTTCCCATAGTCAATTCAAAGGAATATCAATACATAAAACGAAGTTTATCTCTGCCGCTCATAAATACTATATAAGGGAAAAGGCAAAGAAAAGCAAAAAAGAAAAATTAGATGATGGAGAAGAAAAACTCAAGATGGGAACAAAAACAATGAATGCAATTTTCAGTATTTGAACTTTTAAACGATATCTCGCCGCAAACCATCCGCAACAACAAGAACGCTGCAGCAACAAACGTTAGCAGCGACAAGACAATCTCACCGCCATCACTGGCTATAGCCGAGGCAGAGGAAGAAGAAAATAATCTCAAAATAGAAGAAAATACTTTGGCGCCAAATGCAACATTTACAATGAAAAATTCGTGCAGATTTATTGCAACTGATTAAAATGGAACAAACGCTGAAGAAGAAGACAGATAGAAATATAGAATGAATGTGGTGTTTGTTTCATGGTATATATGTGGATGTTTATATGTGTGATGGTAGTAGTACACCATTAGTTCTGATGCGAAAAGATGCTATAACATGTTATACATTAACAGGAAAGAAAATATTTGAAAAAATATTATTGTTAAATGAAAAAAAAATAATTAAAAATATCATTCAATTTTAATACGAAAAAGTGGGGTGACCCAAAAATTTAAAGGCCCACATTTTAAAATTAAATTTAAAATATCGTGGATAAATTACTTTGAAAATAGGGAAATGGTTAAAAAAATTGAGGACAAAACAGACATTTGTAATGAGAAACTAGATTTGGGCAATCTAGTTCACGAAACGGATCGATATTTTTCGTTGCTTTTTAGAAAGGAACTAGTTCATTAGTATAGTTCCTTTGTTCTATATAGTTCCGACTTCTAGATCTTTATTTATATTTTTTTAAAAGATATGAATGGGTCAAAAATTGCTTTAATAACTAGAGATCAACAAATATTTATATAAATAAACAAAAAATCGAAATAAAAACTCAAAAGTTAAAAATTCACTTAAAGGACACCTTTGACTTTCAAATTGAAGCTTTTGAAGAAAATCAGTATATTTTTGCAGTATGTCATCATTTATAATCAATCCTCAATTTATAATGATGGATTTTTTTAAATAGTAAAATCTTTAAATATATTTAAAAAAATTGAAGACAACACAGACGTTTGTAATGAAAAACTAGAATTGCGCCAGAACGAATGAAGAATAACGAGCTCACAAAAATGAACTATTGGAACTAAAGAATAGGCCTTAGTTCTTATAGGTCCTTTATGGGAATAGTTCAAATGAAGTATTTCGTCCCGGAACGACCCAACTCTATGAGAAACTAACTAATTAATCACAAATTTTTGAGGTCTTCATATGAACAGATTTTCTTGAAACCCAATTTTCTAGTGTACTTTGGTTAATGAGTCGCTATTTTCAAAGTGGTTTAACTCCATTTTGAGTTCTGATACAAAGCCTGGGTTTCTAGTAAAGATTACAAAACAATTTAGTTTTTATATATTCACATGTTTAGAACAGAAAACCACAAATAAAATTAATACCACTTAACAATATTTTTAAAACAAATGAAACACAAAGACTTATATATCTCAATATAAGAAATAATGGACTTAAAACACTTTCAAAATAAACGACTCAAATATAACTTTAAAACTTTTCAAATATTTCAGAGTTGCTCTATATATTACTGACCTTTCAAATAAAAAAAATAAATAACATTCAGTGTTGTAATTTTTTGGGAGGTTTAGAAATGTACGAAGACATTAAATCTGCAGCCTACTTTTAGACAAAAGCCATATGATAATGAACTAATTAATCCGCAAATCTCGAACGTGGCTTTATGGTGGCCTGTTTTTTTTTTCATTTTTAACGGCATACCTTCCTCTAGCTTATAAAATAAACATCCTATAATTTACCTCAAAAATATCGGTTTCATTGCCAGCAAAGTAATACCTCTTATTGGAATACCTTATTAGAGAAAAATTAAATTGAAGATTTATTTCTCAGACTTGAAACATTTTATCATAATGGCAACTCTAGTCAATATATTTTTCCGTTTCCAGCTAAATTATTTTCTTATTGGATTTTATATAACTGGAGAGATATATTAGGTTTGTGTCTGCGCTAAATGTCATTACTTTAGAAGGACATATTTATTATGATTATTCCCTTTTTTGTCTTGTATATTTTTTGAAACCTGTTGCCTACTTTTAGTAGTCAAACAGATGTTACATCAAAATTCAATGTTGACTTTGAACTATTTTTGTTAAATATTTAAAGTAGGGTTTTTTAATAGAGGACCACTGGCAAATAAAACCAGTTATAGAAGCATTCTGCTATTTAAATATTTGACAGATATAAAACTTCTGCCAGCCCGGATAATCTTATGTTTGTTTAAGACCTTAGGCCATAACGGCGATCTTCTCCCATCAGAAGGTCTTCTGTACATAAACCAATTCAGGATATTTGTATATAGGAGATTTTTTTGTCTTAAACAAATCTGCAAACAATCTTACTTTTGTATGAAACTTCAATGGATCTTATTTTTTTAACCTCTGCAGAAAGTCGTTTTTATAGGTAAAAAGCAGAATTCCTTCTGATAATTGATGGATGGTGTTGTTTAGGTCTATAGAAGATCTTCTGGATATATATCAGTAAAAGGTATTTGTCTATGAAAGATTTTCTGTAGAAAATTGTATTTTTAACTACCCCTGAGCACGATATTTTATGGAACCCCTTCAGAACGTCTTCTTTTTATTGGTAGAAGAAAGCATCATGTAAATAGAAGCCTTGCTGAGGGTCTCATCTCAATAGAAGATATGCTTGAAATCTTCTGCATATTAGTTATGTAGATTAGTTATTTGGCTATAGATTACTTGAGGTCCCTTGGAATAGGGTTCTGTCAGTCGCTTTTTACTTGTTGTAAAGTAGAGATACCTGCTGCATACTTTTAGGAGTCAAACATGTGTTTCGTTCAAAGCCACTATTAATTGAAATTTGTTTTTATTATTAAATAATTAAATATTATTTTTTCATTAAATCATGTGCTCACGACTTTTTTTGCCTCAAAATTTCACAACACCACATTGTTGTTATTAATTGTTAACATTTATTTTTAATTTAATGATTTAACAATCAAAATTAAAGTCATTTTTATTTTTAACAAACCAAAAAACCACCCAACAACCTTTACATAACAAAAAAAAAAAAAAAAACAAAGGCAACCAAGAAAAGCAATAACAACAAAATAACTTTTCAAGCCACCTAAATTGATGCCGACCGCATGCTGATATTGAGTTCTGCTCAAATACGATCTTAAATAAATTGCGCTTGCGTAAATTCCCATCATCATTAAAAAATGGCAGCTGATGCAGCAGAGCATCATCGGCTTAGTGTGATAGGGATGTATGTCTGTCCATCTATCTACTATCGGTTTGTTGTGCCATCATCATGCAATATGAATCCATCAAGTCCACGACGAGATGACACAAACACGTACAACTTGACGATTTAATATTAGATAGATTCGTACATCAATATTGGAAGTGGAGGCAAAACAGCGCCACTACCAGCAGGAACAAGAGGGAGCAATAGTTAGTCACTCAGCCTGTCCAGCAATCCATCAGTGTGCATCATTTGTTAGTTTGTTTTTGTTTTGTCTTTCCTTTTTAATGGCATAGAAGGCGATGAATTAAAACAAAACGAACAGTAAGAATATAAGAACAACAACATTGTAACATTGGCATCGTGGAAATAAGAACACAGAAAGTGCAAAATTTTAAAGGGAATCATTGGGAGGCAAAACAAAAAAACTTCGCGACCACTTGTTAACTTTGAAACTGTGTATGTATGACACCCATACATAAAAGTAGGCATATATAGATCTACTTTTGTAGAGGTTGTTATATTTTAGAATGGGGTTAGTATAATAAGTTGGAATATTTGTAAAAATATTTAGAATGTAATGTATCCCACCGATTTTAGCGACATATCGGTTATAACGACGCTATCCAGAAGTCCGAAAACGTTGTTCCCTTTATTTGATATCGCGTATAACGGTTTAGGATAATAGTGTTTCGCCGGTCCTTTGACCGTCGTTATAAAGGATTTCGACTGTATATTTATTTAATATTAACAGGAGCAGAGGTCGAATTCTGGGCTACCGAAGATGCAAAATAATTTGTCTCTGGTTACTGTAGCTCTACTCCAAAGTCTTGATCCATAATATATTTGTAAAGGGTCTTCTATCTGTAGAAGTAATTCGAATTATATTTATTAAATATATGAACATATTTCTTTCTAGTAGGCAGTTTGATCGGATTTTGCACTTAAGAGGACTCCTCATTCTCTTAAGGGAAAAAATGGCAGACCTCTATTTTTTTTATTTTGGAAAATTGCCTTATTGACCACGGTCTAAGTTAAAAATAATAAATTCACCAATTGGATATATTGGTTCATACGATAGATATGTATGTATAGACCAAAGTGTTAAAATTTGGAACCGATTGGATTATTAATTTTTGAGTTATCGTGTCCGCCATTTGTAAGAACACTGATTCGAGAAAAACGCGTTTAAAGTTTGAGAAGCACTCTTGTCGCCGCAAATGCACCATAAATCGGCTTTATCTTCAAGAGTTGTTGAAATTTGAAATTTAAATTTTATAGGGACATTCTTGACTCGGTCTAGAAAACTAAAATTCAATTTTTTAAACCTTTAATGGAAGGGGATCCCCGTTAATATTCAATGTCAATTGTTGCCTGTTCAATTTACAATTTTTGGTAGGAAAGTTTGACTCCAATTGAGAATCTAAAATATCAAGATAGATCTAATATGTGCCAAAAATTTGATATATGTCATTATATGGGGACTAACCGAAAGAAGTGGACCAATATTGACAACTTGGTAGGTAAATTTGAGATCTTAGGCCTGAGAGTACACCTAAAAGATCCTAGAGGAGGCTACCCGAAACTTGGGTCAATATTAAAACATTTTGGTAGGTAGATTTTCTATTCAAAAATTATCTAAAATATAGATTTCAACCCAGTTGGTTTCAAAAACTTGTCCAAAAATCCCAAATACTAAAAATTCGGAGGTGCTCTTATATGGGGTCGAACATAAA
>NW_026883327.1:0-48348 GCF_032173495.1 Musca vetustissima | reverse complement strand
TAAGCCTCTGTCTTAATTGGTGTTGTCCACATTGTCCCAAATATACGTAGATCAGAGAACAGATCTGTCTGCGACGATTTTACATTACATTTTTTGTCCATTGCTTCTACCAGACTACCGATGCGTATGCCAGGATTGGCCTATTTTTATACCCTTCACCACACTGTGGTACAGGGTATTATGTCTTTGTGCATATGTTTGTAACAGGCAAAAATAATCGAGATAGACACATGGTTCCTTTTGAGAATATGCATAGAATCACTTTCTGAGTCGATTTATGCATGTCCGTCCGTCCGTCTGTAGATGTTAAATTGTAAACAAAGTACAGGTCGCATTTATAATCCGATTTGGATGAAATTTGGCACAAGTCATTTATTTGGCCCAAGGACGAACCCTATTAAAATTGGGAAAAATCGGTTCAGATTTAGATATAGCTCCCATATATATTTTCGCCTGATATCGGCACCAAAGTCCCTATATATCTTTCGATTTGCACGAAATTTGGCACAGCGTACTGAATTAGCTGCAGCATGATGTGTGCCAAGTTTCGAGAAAATCGGTTGAAATTTAGATATAGCTCCCATATATAGTTTCGTCCGATATAAGGTAAATTGGGCACCAAAGTCCCTCTATATCTTTTGATTTGCATGAAATTTGGCACAGAGTATTGAATTAGGTCCAGAATGATGTGTGCCAAGTTTCGGTTCAGATTTAGATATAGCTCCCATATATAGCTTCGTCCGATTTAAGGTAAATAGTGCACTAAAATCCCTAAATATCATTCGATTTGCATGAAATTTGGCATAGAGTACTGAATTAGGTGCAGAATGATGTGTGCCAAGTTTCGAGAAAATCGGTTCAGATTTAGATATAGCTCCCATATATAGCTTCGTCCGATTTCATGTAAATGGTGCACCAAAGTCCCTATATATCCGTCGATTTGCACGAAATTTGGCATAACGTACTGAATTGAGCCTAGAGTGATGTCTGTCAAGTTTCGAAAAAAATCGGTCCAGATTTAGATATAGCTCCCATATATAGTTTCGTCCGATTTCAAGTAAATGGTGCACCAAAGTCCCTATATATCCTTCGATTTGCTCGAAATTTGGCACAACGTACTGAATTGAGCCTAGAGTGACGTCTGCCAAGTTTCGAGAAAATCGGTCCAGATTTAGATATAGCTCCCATATATAGTTTCGTCCGATTTGATGTAAATGGTGTACCAAAGTCCCTATATATCCTTCGATTCGCGCGAAATTTGGCATAACGTACTGAATTGAGCCTAGAGTGACGTCTGCCAAGTTTCGAGAAAATCGGTCCAGATTTAGATATAGCTCCCATATATAGTTTCGTCCGATTTCATGTAAATGCTGTACCAAAGTCCCTATATATCCTTCGAATCGCACGAAATTTGGCATAACGTACTGAATTGAGCCTAGAATGATGTCTGCCAAGTTTCGTAAAAATCGGTCAAGATGTAAATATAGCTCAAATATATAATTTCGTCCGATTTAATGTACATGGTGTATCATAGTCAATATATATCTTTCGATTTTCACGAAATTTGGCATAGCGTAGTGAACTTAGTCAAGAATGATGTGTGCAAAGTTTCGTGAAAATCGGTTGAGCTCCCTTTTATTATAGATTGATTTTAAGTAATTGACGCACCAAGGAACCAATAGGCTGATAGGAACAAAACGTACTGAAATTAGTATATCCTAACCCGTGACAAGTTTCGTTGAAATCGATTCATATTTGGATAAAGATGCCATATATATTTACGCCCGATGTTAAGTAAATTGGGCATCAAACTCCTCATGTTTGTCAGATTGACATGAAATTTTGTTGCGTTTTCTAGAAGTACAGGCATAGCCCAACGGATGTCCTAATGCTTAGTTTGAAGTCGACTTATATAATTTTGTCCCATTGTAACAAACGAATGACTTGTTTATGGATTGATCTAAGGCGATTCACATTTATATAAGTATAACATATTTTAGTTCGTCCAAGTTCATGTTAATAGTCCTGTTTTATATACCCACAGTGGTGAAGGGTATCATATAGTCGGCCCCGTCCGACTTTACTACTTTCCTTACTGGTTATATGATATACTAGCATACTCCCGTTAGCGCATTTTTCTATACCACATTATATTTTATAGTTAAAAAAAACATTAATTTAAGTCTATATCTAAATCGATTATCACGAAACAAAGCAGACATCACTCTAGGCTCAATTCAGTACGTAATGCCAAATTTCGTGCAAATCGAAAGGTATATAGCGACTTTGGTGCACCATTTACATGAAATCGGACGTAACTATATATGAAGCTATATCTAAATCTGGACCGATTTTCTTGAAACTTGGCAGACATCATTCAAACTAAAAATATTTACAATATTATATTATAATATTTTGCATTTAAGTGTAATATGATTTTTCTTTTTACAATATCACGATTATCAGAAAGATCGAAAATATTGTATAATTTATTAAATTCAACAAAAAGGCGGCGAAGGGGATCATTATTTGCATAGTTAGCAGAAAAATACTTTATGTGTAGTAGCTGATAGTTTCGAGATGGCCTCAAAGGCACATTTATAAGAATTCTATTCAAAATAAACTCGGAAGTTATTTTACCTTGAATAACATTTAATATAAACGTAACATTTAGCATAACTCGACGACTTTTTAGCGTCGGTAATTTTATTAAACCTAATCTAAATTTATATGATGGTAATAATTGTGGAGTCCATCCACGACTTTTAAGACAAAATAAAAGAAATTGCTTTTGTACAGATTCGATTGAATTTGAATGAATTGTATAAGCCGGATCCCATATAATTGATCCATATTCTAAAATACAGCGAACAAAAGATATATATAATTGTTTTGTGACTAAGGGATCAGCAAATTCTTTGCACCATCGCTTAATGAATCCTAATACTTTATAAGCCTTACAGGTCACAAGGGAGATATGTTCTCTGAAATCCAAGCGATTATCCAGATGAATTCCTAAATCAGTAATAGAATCAACATATTCAATTTTCCGATCATGTAAATAATAAATAGTTTCAATCCTTTTTATCCTAAAAAATTACATATGTTTGCATTTCAATATATTTAGTTCTAATAAATTTGTATCGCACCATTTACTGAAACTATTTTGGTCAGATTGTAATGTTTCTTGGTTTGTAATATTGTTAACTGAGTAGAAAATTTTTACATCATCTGCATACATTAACACATGTGATTGATTTATTTCACTTGGTAAATCATTTATAAATAATGTGAACAAGATTGGACCAAGATGCCTCCCTTGCGGAACCCCGGATTTTACACATATTTTATTTGAAACAACGGTTCCGAATTTAACCATTTGTACCCTACCAGTTAAGTACAATTTAATCCATTTCAATTCAGTACGTTATGCCAAATTTCGTGCAAATCGAAAGATATATAGGGACTTTGGGGCACCATTTATATGAAATCGGACGAAACTATATATGGGAGCTATAGCTAAATCAGGACTGATTTTCTCGAAACTTGGCAGACATCACTCTAGGCTTAATTCAATACGTTATGCCAAATTTCGTGCAAATCGAAAGATATATAGGGACTTTAGGGCACCATTTACATGAAATCGGACGAAACTATATATGAGAGCTATATCTAAATCTGGACCGATTTTCACGAAACTTGGCAGACATCACTCTAAACTATATATGAGAGCTATATCTAAATCTGGACCGATTTTCACGAAACTTGGCAGACATCACTCTAGGCTTAATTCAATACGTTATGCCAAATTTCGTGCAAATCGAAAGATATATAGGGACTTTAGGGCACCATTTACATGAAATCGGACGAAACTATATATGGGAGCTATATCTAAATCTGAACCGATTTTCATGAAACTCAGCACACATTATTCTGGAACTAATTCAGTACGCTGTACCAAATTTCGTGCAAATCGAAAGATATATAGGGACCGTTTGCATTAAATCGGACGCGCGCTCAAGAACCCCAAAATACCGAAAATTTGGAGCACCCTTATATGGGGGCTATCCGAAAAATTTTACCTATATTCATAATTTTTTGTGGGGAGATTTGGTACCTATTATGAACTCAAAATACTAAATAAAGCTAGTTCGGCGGAAAAGTACGATCAAAACCACCATAATACTGAAAATTAGGAGGTACCGGGGACTACCAGAAAAAGTGGACCTATATAAATAATTTTTTGTGGAGACAGCGAATTCGGTTGAAAACGCGCTAAAGAACCCCAAAATACCGGAAATTGAGGGATATCGTTATATGGGGGGTACCAGAAACAATTGACCTATATTTATAATTTTTAGTAGGGACAATAAGAACTCAAAGTACCAAATTTCAGCGAATTCGGTTGAAAAACAAACTCAAGAACCTCAAAATACCGAAAATTGGTGGGTACCCTTATATGGGAGCTATGCCTAAACGTGGACCGATATAATCCATCATCGAACTTGACCTGCCTTCACACAAAAGACAACTTTATGCAAAATTTCAGCACCCTATCTCAATTCCTTCCGAAGATAGCGGATTACAACAGACGTACGGAAGGACATGGCTAGATCGTCTTAGAATTTTTCCCTGATCAAGAATATATATACTTTATAAGGTAGGAAATGAGTATTTCGATGTGTTAGAAACGGAATGACAAAATTAATATACCCTCCATACTAAATTAAATAAATTAATTATATTTCCAAATAATCGAATAATCAAGTAAAGATTTTATATTATTTTACTTCTTCAGGGAATTTGATTTAAAAACTTTTTTCAATTACATATAAACATCTGATACTTCTAGGTAATAAATGACTTATGTTTTCGGTTTCCCTTCATACCAAATCACCTATTATTAAAAACTCATGAAATCGAAAATTTACAAAGTTACCTCAGTTTCCAAACTCGTAGCAACACAAAATATGTAATTTTCATTTAAATGCCTACCTATCTGTTCAATATTTTCCAGTATTATGTTGTCAATTCCAGTATTATGTTTATCCTATTATGGGGAGACAAAGTCATAAAAAAGTTTATAAAACCCTAAATTCCAACCTACTTCTCAGAAAATTTGTTTGTGTTCAAACAACGAGTGTATTTTGGCAATAAAAATGCCACCACATCAGGTATCCGGAAATTTGCTATATTGGAATTGTTATCATTGCCCCAGTTTCAACGTAGTTGAGATTACAACAATTTTCATAAAACCCAAAACAATCAAAATCTCATACGTAACACTTGCCCAACCACAAAACATTAACAACTTTTTCAGCTGTCATGCTGCTATCGATGCTTAAACAAAAATTCGAAACACTTTGCATACAAATGTCTCAATTTTAAATCAAACCTAATCAGCATTTGTGGCTTACTATTGCTGTTGTTGTTACTACCACTTTTCTACATATTCAGATAAAAACCATTCCTATGCTTGCCATGTGAAATTTTTTGGGAATAACAGATAGGACCACAGGTAAGCTGCTGCCGATGATGATCATGAGCATCAGCATCCTTATCCTTGTTGTCGTAGTCATAAACACAAAAGAGTGTAAAGAGCTACAGAGTGAAAATTCTATAAAAGCACACAGGGGTTGATGATGCTATGGATGGACTGAATATGGGATAGTGTTATATGGTAGCTGTTGGAATGTGGGATAGAATCGGAAATTATGTTTAATCATTATTGGTAACAATGAAAAAACCGACAGAAAAGAAGAATACAAATTCTTGTAGAAGACAAGAGAGATATATCTTTGTTGGAGTGAGGTAAGGCATTGCTATGTAGGGCTTTCCAATAAGAAGTTTTTTGGTATTCAATTAAAAATTTTAGTTTTTGTGTAACAAAGTGTCAATCGGTGTTGGCGACAGATATATCCCTCAGGCATTGACTGAATTGCTCATTTGTTGCAGGACCGGCAAAAATGAAAAACATCGTTTTTGAAGAAAATTATTATACCCTTCACCACACTGTGGTACAGGGTATTATGTATTTGTACATATGTTTGTAACAGGCAAAAATAATCGAGATAGACCCATGGTTCCGTTTGAGAATATGCATAGAATTACTTTCTGAGTCGATTTATGCATGTCCGTCCGTCTGTCAGTCTGTATGCCCATGTTAAATTGCAAACAAAGTACAGGTCGCATTTATAATCCGAATTGGATGAAATTTGGCACAGGTCACTTATTCGACGCAAGGACGAACCCCATTGAAATTGGGAAAAATCGGTTCAGATTTAGATATAGCTCCCATATATATTTTCGTCCCATTTAATGTAAATGGTGCACCATTTTCCATATATATTTTTCGATTTGCACGAAATTTGGCACAGCGTACTGAATAAAGTCTAAAATGATTTTGCTTAACTTCGTGAAAAGGTCCATAGCTAGGCCAATTGACACAACGTACTGAAGTAATATACATTAGTCTCTGACAAGTTTCCCTGAAATCGGTTCAGAGATAGATATATATCAAAAATCCGACGTCTGTTAGGATGCATATGTAGAATATACCCAAAGTGGATATATGTAGAATATACCCAAAGGGTATCATATAGTCGGTCCAGTCCGACTTTACCACTTTCCTTACTGTAAAATATTCATCCTTGTAAAATATTCATCAGATTGCAATTACAAATTGGAAAATCATTGTAATATCTTTAGGCGATATATTGGTAATATATCTTTAGGCGATATATTACCATCTTTAGGCCATATTGCGCAAGTGGGGACTCTGTGTAGAAAACGCCATATCTTTAATAGATATATACTTTTTGAAACGGGCTAAATTCCATAGATGCATGTATGTGAACAGACTATCTAATACACCTTCTAATATATCCTCACATTTCTCCAATATTATTGTTAATAACACTTTTTGCGAAAAAATACACCTCTCCAACCATTACCATTTGCAGAATGCTATACCTTTGTTTGACAACCTTTTTACACCAAATGGATGACAGATCAACCAACCAAGCAAACACCACTAACCATTTCCAATGAATAAAGTGGAAAATAATGCCACACAAAGCAAAAACGACGACAACAACAAAACCAAAAATAAAGACATTAAGATCAAAAAAAGAAAAAGGATATAAAACAACGAAACCACTTTAGATGCTGTTGAAGTTGTATTCGAATAAATGTTACGATGGTGCGGCTATTGTGGACAAAGCCACAGAAAAGTAAAACAGAAATTCTACAAAAGGACAAAAGGTTTTACCTACCCCCTTTTAATGGTTTTTAGCAACAACCACAGCAATCACTATAAAAATGCACGATATAAGAAAAAGAAACTGAAGAAAAATGGAGACTATTTAAAAGCGATTGAAACGAAATATAAAAAAAAGAAAATATCACTATTTCGTGGTTATATGAAGTAGAACGTTTTTGTGGTATATTAAGTTTAGGAGGTCATAGGGTTTTAGGAAGGTAACAAATTAAGCCCTCTTATAATGTTTGCTTGAAGCTTGTTGAAACGTCCATTAGTTAGAGTACTTATATCGTCATTTCTCCTTTTCTGCTTACATAACGTATTCAAGGCTCTAAACCTTTAGCATCGTATTATGCTCCACGCAAGAGTAATTATCCAGGTCAGAATGACTACGGGTATCTACTAATCAATCCTAGCTTTAATTTTGATATCACACAAATTAAAGATTTTAGAGGACTAAAACTTCATTCTTTCTCTCTCAACCCTAAATACCAATTTCTGCCCTGAATCTTGGACACCGGCAAGCTTAATTCATCTTACGGGTAAACCCGTCAACTGCAATGGCGTGGTGCACCAGTTTTTTTTTTGCCACAAAGAATAAGGAAGATATACACCGATAGATACATACAGAACTGTGGATTCCCCGATTTTATTCCACGATAACGTACAAGCCAGTAGCTGGCGTATCAATCTATAACCAAACCCAATAATATGGGAAAAATGTTGTGCTGTTATGTGATAGTAAGTTGCAAGTTGTCCATGCTCCGAAAAAATAGTGTTCCTAATTACATACACTCTAATTTTTATTCACCAGGAATCCGATCCCATCAAATACTCAAAATTGGATGGTATAACGGAGCTATACCAAACCATACACTAATATTGATAATTTTTGTAGAAAGAATTGACACTCTATAAGAATTTGATACATCAAACTAGATCGAATTCGGTTAAAAACAATGGGGGCTACCCGGAAACTTGGGCCTATATTGATCATTTTTAGCAGGGAGATTTTTTATTTAATAAGAATCCAAAATATAAATATACACTTAATTTTGTTGAAGCACGCATCCAAGCTTCATAAAATTCCGAAATTCGGGATGTAGTGTTATATAAATCAAATCTGAACCGATTTGTAGGAAACTTGGCAGACATCACTCTAGGCTTAATTCAGTACGTTATGCCAAATTTCGTGCAAATCGAAGGGTACATAGGGATTTTGGTGTACCATTTACATGAAATCGGACGAAACTATATATGGGAGCTATATGTAAATCTCAACCGATTTTCACGAAACTTGGCAGACATCACTCTAGGCTCAATTCAGTACGTTATGCCAAATTTCGTGCAAATCGAATTATATAAAGGGACTTTGGTGCACCATTTACGTGAAATCGGACGAAACTATATATGGGAGTTATATCTAAATCTGAACCGATTTTCACGAAAATTGGCAGACATCACTCTAGGCTCAATTCAGTACGTTATACCAAATTTGGTGCAAATCGAAAGATATATAGGGACTTTGGTGCACCATTTACGTGAAATCGGACGAAACTATATATGGGAGTTATATCTAAATCTGAACCGATTTTCACGAAAATTGGCAGACATCACTCTAGGCTCAATTCAGTACGTTATACCAAATTTGGTGCAAATCGAAAGATATATAGGGACCATTTACATGAAATCGGACGAAACTATATATGGGAACTATATCTAAATCTCGACCGATTTTCACGAAACTTGGCAGACATCACTCTAGGCTCAATTCAGTACGTTATGCCAAATTGCGTGCAAATCGAAGGATACATAGGGATTTTGGTGTACCATTTACATGAAATCGGACGAAACTATATATGGGAGCTATATCTAAATCTGAACCGATTTTCACGAAACTTGGCAGACATCACTCTAGGCTCAATTCAGTACGTTATGCCAAATTTCGTGCAAATCGAAGTATATATAGGGACTTTGGTGCACCATTTACATGAAATCAGACGAAACTATATATGGGAGTTATATCTAAATCTGAACCGATTTTCACGAAAATTGGGAGACATCACTCTAGGCTCAATTCAGTACGTTATACCTAATTTCGTGCAAATCGAAAGATATATAGGAACTTTGGTGCACCATTTACGTGAAATCGGACGAAACTATATATGGGAACTATATCTAAATCTCGACCGATTTTCACGAAACTTGGCAGACATCACTCTAGGCTCAATTCAGTACGTGATGCCAAATTGCGTGCAAATCGAAGGATACATAGAGATTTTGGTGTATCATTTACATGAAATCGGACGAAACTATATATGGGAGCTATATCTAAGTCTGAACCGATTTTCACGAAACTTGGCAGACATCACTCTAGGCTCAATTCAGTACGTTATGCCAAATTTCGTGCAAATCGAAGTATATATAGGGACTTTGGTGAAATCGGACGAAGCTATATATGGGAGCTATATCTAAATCTCGACCGAATTTCACGAAACTTGCAGGCATCACTTAAGGCTCAGTTCAGTACGTTATACCAAATTTCGTGCAAATCGACAGATATATAGGATCTTTGGTGTTCCATTTACCTTAAATCTGATGAAAATATATATGGGAGCAATATCTAAATCTGATCCGATTTTTCCCAATTTCGATAGGGTTCGTCCTTGGGCCAAACAAATGAGCTGTGCCAAATTTTATCCAAATCGGATTATAAATGCGACCTGTACTTTGTTTACAATTTAACACCAACAGACGGGCATACATAAATCCACTCAGAAAGTGATTTTATGGGTCTATGTCGTTTCCTTTTGCCTGTTACAAACATATGCACAAAGGCATAATACCCTGTACCACAGTGTGGTTAAGGGTATAAAAATCACCATAATGCCGAGTATTTGGAGGTATAGCTGAATATACCAAAAAGTATGGGTACCTAATCCAACAGATGCTCGATTGTTTCCATTTCTTCCCCGACACCCGAATTTTCATGTAAAGACCGGATCCTGTATCGGATATTATTTAAATAAATCACTTATCATTTCCATACGATGTATGGAAATCAGTATTTATCATGATATGGCGGAACTTCTCCAGTGCATAAATTAATGATTCTGCTTTCCTTCAAATAATTAGAGTCGACGAAACATCTGAATATTCGCGGGGTCCTTCATTATCCAGGAACACAACTAAGGAGAACCAGGCATGTTATGATTTACTGATCTTGTCAAGATTCAGAAAATAGAAAGGTAATGTAGAAGGGCGCGATCTCTTTTGCATTTGCATAGACATGTTAGTTTATATGGTTTTATCTAGTGACCTCGTTGTTATCAGTCAAAGGTTCCTAATTTCGCCGGATGTGTGAGTCTCACTCCGATGGATGCCTACCTGGATGGCCTCAATCAATTGTCCTCCAACAAACGATTTTCATTTCTTCTGTACCCTCACTTTTGTTGCTAGGCGTTTCAGTCGTGCTGATTTTTGTAGCTTCCTCCATTCCAATACTTACCTTCCTAATCTTACATCGTTTAACAAGTTGTGCGTCTTACCCTTAGTTTTAGCCAGACTTGTCATTGAAGATCTACCTCAAGGAGAGCCGTGTATTCTTCTGCAGACCGAAGACTTTGAACATGAGCATCTTGAGTTTAATTGAGTGGCAATGCTTGCCACTAGTTTCCTGAGGCTTTAATGTTATATGACAGCCTACATTTAAGCATTAACTATTCACCTATGAAGCTGTCCAGATCGATGGGGGCCCCTTCTTACGTTTGAACCCGTTTTTAACACACCTCTAAGAAGAACTTAAAAAAGATCCATGTTATTGATAGAACCTCCAAATAACGTTCCAGCCTCATTTTCCATATTTTTAAGATTTAAGCCGAAATTTTCCCACCAAAGTCTCGATAGTTTGAAATTGTTAATCGAACTTCCCAACTTAGTGGATGCACTTTTATCCTTGGTGAGAGGACAAATTTTCTGCAGGTAATAATTATGATATATTTGCATATTTCTATATAGCGTCCATATAAGATACCGTCCGTTTTCGATATCTTGAAGGTTTATCTAACAACATAACTGTTATTTGTCATTGTTGATTTTTGAAAGGTGGCATAGCCCCACATATAGGTAGTAGGACGAACCTTTTTGAAAGTGGGAAATATCGGTTCAGATTATATATAGCTCCCATATATATTTTCATTCGACTTCATGTAAATGGTGTTCAAAAGTCCCTATATATCTTTTGATTTGCACGACATATGGCATAGCGTATTGAATTAATTGTAGAATGATATGTGTTGAGTTTCGTGAAAATCGGTTCAGATTTAGATATAGCTCCTATATATTTTCGTCCGATTTAATGTAAATGGTGTACCAAAGTCCCAATATATCTTTTGATTTGCACGAAACCTGCATAGCGTACAGAAATAAGTCTAGAATGGTGTGTGTTAAGTTTCCCGAAAATCGGTTCAGATTTAGATATAGCTCCCGTCTATTTTTTCGGAACATCCTTTGTATATACCCAAAGTGTTGAAGGGTATTAAAAAGTCGGTCACGTCTGAATTTTACACTTTCCTTACTGGTTTCCTATCTCCACTCTTTGAAATTAAATTAAAACCACATACATTCCTTTGACCGATCGAAGCAAATACAAACCGTAAAAGTAAAAATAATATATAAATGGACGGCGACACTCGTGGTTGAATGAAACCGAACTTTCCAACAGATGAATGGAATTCCCTGAAACAATTGTCAAATGTTAATGTCAAACTAAAACTTACAACAATCTTTCTTTTGTTTTTCTTCCGTTTCATTGCAGTTTGTTGGATCAGCAGAAGCACCAAGTGGAATTGAAAGATAGAAACAACACACACCACATACCTCCACAAAAAACTTTAGCTACCTCTGCCTCTAGTCGAACCAGACAATTGCTGTGAAAGCAATAAAAGTGATTCAATTTTCTGTGGTCAGAAAGGAGGAGGATAGCACAAACAACAACGGTGCATGTTAACATCGGCGTTAACAAAGGTATCAACGACAACAGAAACAACAATAACGCTTATAGCTTCTGGCCAAAGTATCATCCACAGCAGCAGCAGCATCAACATTGGTATCCACTCAAAGCATGACAACAAGAATCATGAGCAAAAGCATTTCATCTGCAGGTGCTGCTGCTGCCAGTGGTAGTAGTGGCCTGGGTGGAATTCCTACAAACTCGGTGGCATCACCACAATCAACAACAACAGCAGTGGCAACAACAACATCAACGACCACAATTACCTCAGATCCGGGCATTTTATGCTTCCATCATTGCAATGTGAAAGTTTTCTGTTTTACATTGCCACACATTTGTCCACAATGTAAAACGGCATTGGACACACATCCCTACGGTGGTGGTGGTCTTACAAACAAACGACCCAAGTCCAAGAAAAGAACTCCAGCTACAAATAATGTCCAAATGGCAGCCACTAAAGGACACTATGCCCACAGTCATGGTGATGTTAATAATGACAATAATCGTGATAATGATGATGATCAATGGCATAATGGCAATGACCAACAACATCAGGCCACAATGGATCAGGACTCAGATGACGATGGCGACGACGACGATGAGAATTCAAATGATTCAGTTTGTCACATCATGGACAGTCGCCTCTTGCCATTCCGTTTACCTTATCCATTTGTGCGGGCCAATCAATATCCTTGTGCTATAGTTTTACGTCCCACCACAGGTGATTTTCTCAAGTGAGTAGAAGTTGTTCATTGTTTTTTGTTTCTTTCCATTCCTCATCCATCCTTTCCACCATTTTAATTTTTATTGAATATGTTTTTCAATTTATTTCCCTTTTAGCTGGGAAATCCATACTTAAATCAATTATATCTTTGAGTTTAATTTTTCCATTTTTTCTCTCTCCCATTTTCATTTCCTTTCCATATATCCATCCCTTTGTAATGAAATCTCTCTTCATATGTACGTGTGTGTGTTTGTATGCATAATTGTGGCTTTTCTTTCCCTTTTTTCAGTGATTATAATAATACCACGGATTTGCATATTGCTGTGACAACATCGACCGGTTGTGTCGTGGAATTTGATCGGCATGGCTTACGACGTCATCGTACAGCCAATATGTCAGATTGGTGGCAATGTCTATTGGTGGGTGATGTTCCAGAGCCCTGGTACGATTATTGGGATCAGGTTTTATTTGAGGTAAGTTATGCAATACTCGTATCATTTGTAATGCAAATTTGTTGCAAAATGACATCCTGCAGGCAATATCAATGAATCAATATCAATGTTCTGCCAGGATGCAGTGAAACCTGACTTTTAGACTTTTTTCCCTGATGAATACAGGCGTGGATTTATAAAGAATATTTTTTAAGGATCGACATAAGAATGGTTATTTAAAGAGTATTCTTCAAGGACCACTATAGGCGAGGATTTTTTAAAGAATATTCTTCAAGGACCACTATAGGCGTGGATTTTTTAAAGAAAATTTATTCAAGGACCACTATATGCGTGGATTTCTTAAAGAATATTTATTTAAGGACCAATATAAGCGTAGATTTCTTAAAGAATATTTATTCAAGGACCATTATAGGTGTCGTTTTTTTTAAGGAATATTTATTCAAGGACCATTATAGGCGTCGATTTTTTAAAGAATATTTTTCAAGGCGAGGATTTTATAAAACATATCTCTTTAAGAGCCCATAGAGGCGTGGATTTTTTTAAAGAATATTTTTTCAGATCACTATATGTGTGGATTTTTTAAAGAATAATTTTTTAGGACCAACAGAACCATTGGTTGTAGATTTTTTATGAATATTTTCTTATACCCTTCACCACAGGATATTATGTCTTTGAGCATATGTTTGTAACAGGCAAAAGGAATCGACATAGACCCATGATGAGATTTAGATATACCTCCCATATATAGTTTCGTCCGATTGTTTGTGAATGATGCACCAAACTCCCAATATTTGTCCGATTGGGACAAAATTTTGCACAGAGTACTAAATTAGGTTCAGACTGATGTTTGCGAAGTTTTGTTAAAATGGGTTCAGATTTAGATATAGCTCCCAATTATAGTTTCGTCCGATTTTCTGTGAATGATACACCAAACTCTCAATATTTGTCCGATTGGGACAACATTTTGCACAGAGTACTAAATTAGGTTCAGACTGATGTCTGCGAAGTTTTGTTACAATGGGTCCATACAATAGGTTCCTATTTTAACATTGTTCCATTTGAAAGTCCAGACCTTTTTCGATAGTTTAAAGTTTTTAACGGCATTTTTGCAATGAAATGTAAAGTTTTTTTTGAAGATTTGAGGGGTTATATCCATCAATGCGTCTATAATTTGCTTCCAGGGTTTTTGAGTAATGAAACGCATGACTTGAATTTTTTTTCTTTATAGGTGCATGTTCTGGCATTGCCCCATATAATGGGCTTGGCATTTTGGAATCGAAGTGACTGTAATTAGGAATTCCATTTGGATATTTTTAATGTTTTAGACAAATTTCCCCGAAGTGGCTGTAATTTCGTACTCAGAGTTCTCGTAGATTGACAAACTTCTTTACAGAATATTTTCGATCACAAGAAGTTCTGGCCACAGTTTTCCACCGATGTGGCATTGCTGAAAAATAATTCTTGCTACAAAATTTGCTGTATACAATAGTACCGTTTAATTTCCGGTACGTTGAAGTTCTTACCCCAGTTTTTCAAACCGAGTGATTATAATTTTCAGGGTCATTGGTGCACCATAAAATCGGTTGAAAACATATATGTGATCTATATCTAAATCTAAAACTATTTTCTCCAATTTCAATAGGGTTCGGCCTTGGGCTAAATAACTGGTCTTTGCCAAATTTTATCCAATTCGAAACATAATTGCGATCTGTCTTTACTCCCAAGAATACATGGACGGACAAGCATAAATCGACTCAGAAAGTGATTCTGTGCATATTCTCAATCTTCTCTATATAGACCTACAACAAGTAATTTAAAAAGCCAGTAAGGTGAGTAGTAAAGTCGGACTGAGCCGGCTATATGATACCCTTCACCACTTTGGGTATATTGCACATATGTATCCTTACAATTGTATGTCAATGTTCCCTCGAAGGAACATTCTCATGTCTTTCTGCAACCTATGCTAAATTTAATTTCATTCGGACAGATGTAGAGTTGTCTGCGTACCATGGGACAAATTTATGGAAAACCAAACCCAATAACATCATTCAAGCCCCCTCCTCACGTAGTTGGGAGCTATATCTAAATCTGAACCGATTTTCACGAACCTTAACACTCATCGTTCTAGATTTAATCCAGTATGCTATGTAAAATTCCTGCAAATGGAATGTTATATAAGGACTTTGGTGCACCATTTACATAAAAATACAAAAATATTTGGATGCTATATTTGGATGATCTAGTGATTGGTGTCACGAAATTTAACACCAATCAGTACGATATGCAAATCGAAGGATATATAGGGATTTTGGTGCAACATTTACATTAAATCGGATGAAAATATATATGACAGCTATATCTAAATCTGAACCGATTTTCACTAATCTTAGCGCACATCATTCTAGACTAAATTCAGTACGCTATGTCAAATTTCGTGCAAATCGAAAGATATATAGGAACTTTGGTGCACCATTTACATAAAATCGGACAGAAATATATATGGGAGCTATATCTAAATCTGAACCGATTTTCCCCAATTTCAATCGAATCAAAAATGCGTCCTGTACTTTGTTTACAATTTTAAATTTTTAAACAATATAGGCTTAATACTTTAAAAAATTTATGTTTTTAGTCATTGTAGTCCTTCAAAAAATAATTGTGGATAATCTTTGCTTATGGTCCTCATATTCCTCTAAAAAAGAAATAAACAACGATTCTGGTTCCGATAGTACTTCAAAAAAATTAAATCTACACTTCTTAAACTTTTAGTCCTTGGGCCAAAAAATTATTTCCTTCTAAAAGTTGGTTTAAATAATCTTTGTTTAAAAGAACTATAACCTTCGGAAACAAATTTGAAACCGAATTACGATTATAATACAATTTTTTTTTAAATTGCCTGTTACAAACATATGGCCTTTTAATCCTGTACCACATGTGGTAAAAAAAATCTACGTTCATGGTCCTTTTAAAACTTTTCTATAATCTTCAAATTTTGAACAAAAAACAGTATTGAAACTCTCATAGTCGAATTTTTATGAATGTTTTTCTTGGGCCAACAGAATTCTAAGCTCCGATTTTTTAAAACTATTTTTCAAAGAATTTCATTTAAGTGCTACCCTTATAATAAGTTCCAAAAACCCCCACACCAACCATTTCCATTTTGTTGTCACACATCCTTATCCCTTCGTTATGATAAAACTCATACTCAATTTTAACGCTCATTTTGTAAATCACTTGATGTCATAACTTTAATCCTCCTCCATTGCTTGGCATGGCATGGTCGCATACCAAAAACCGAAAACAACTGCATATATAATTTTTTTCTGCATACATTACAAACGAACGAACCACCACATACTAACTCATGACATTTTCCGTTTTCTCTTCTTTTCCCCCGTTTTTTTGTATGCGTGTGTGGATTATTTCTAGGTATGCCAGCAGCCGGACAAGTGGACTGTGTCACATTATCACGAGGATAAGCACAATTGCTACACTTTTGTATTGACCTTCCTGCAAGCACTGGCGTATGAGAAATTAAGCGAGGCGGCCAGCAGTAAAACGACATTCTGTGAAAAGTGTATAGTTCCTAGGACGACAACAGCTGGCAAGTATATTTCATTGTACCGGAAGTTGCGTGATACCGGTATTTATGTGCATCACACCAATCACAATAAGCTGCGTTATGGTGGTGCCAGTAGTGGTAGCAGCCGTAGTAAAATGGGAAAGCAACATCAACAACACTACCAGCAACAAGAGCATAAATTTAACAATCCAGGAATTACAACAAGCAACCAAACAATGACAGCAACAAAGAGTTCCATGCTTTCTTCATCGAAATACCAAATGCAACAACAGCAGCAGCAACAACACCATCAACAACATCCGAATCAGAATCAAAATCAACAACAGCAGCAGCAACAGCAACAACAGCACCATCATCACAACAGTATTATATCACGCCAGCATTCTAAACTCTGTACAATTGAGGAATAAAGTGGCGACCCCAGCTTAGAGCATTAACTGGGCCCCGTACATACATACTTGGAATATCAATGTTTGGTTTATTGTATTGGCGGCCTGCCTAGGCATTTGTATGACCATCTATCTGTCCGTTTCTCCATTCGTATGTTTGCCTTCCGCTCATCCGTTATAGTCTTTCTTATTTTAGTAGCCAAAAAAACCAGCATATGCCTGTTGTCAATTTTAATATGAATTGTACAGTGGTTTGAAATGAAGATATGGAAATTCTTTTAACGCCCTATAAACATGAAAAATAATTTATACAAATTACAATTTCAAATAAAATAAAATATGTGTAAATAAATGTTTGTGTATGTAACCTTGAAAAAATTTTGTTTAATTAACCGAAAGATGGACCAATATTTAAAAATTTTAGTGGAGATAAGAATGAGAATTCAAAGTGCTAAATTGCAGCCAATTCGGTCGAAAATTGCGATAAAAACCCCGCAAAATTCACACATCGTTAATTCAGTATGTTATACCAAATTTCGTAAAAATCGATGTACGTACAGGGACTTTGGTGCACAATTTACCTAAAATCGGAAGAAACTATATATGGGTGCTATATCTAAATCTGAACCGATTTTTCCCAATTTCAATAGGGTTCGTCCCTGGGCCAAATAAATGAGTTGTGCCAAATTCGTATAATAAATGCGACCTGTACTTTGTTTACAATTTAACATGGAGAGACGGACGAAAGGACACGTATAAATCGACTTAAAAAGATATTCTATGCATATACTCAAAAGGAAGCAGTAAGGAAAGTAGTAAAGTCGGATGGGACCGACTATATGATACCCTTCACCACTATGGGTATATTAAACAGGACTATTAACATGAAATTGGATGAAATAAAATATGTGATATATATCTAAATGTGAATCTACCTAGATCTACGTAATTCTATGCTCAATTTTGTTGGGCAACATTTCAGACAATCTGAAAAACATGAGGAGTTTGATGAACCATTTACTTCAAATCGGACGAAAATATATATGGAAGCTATATACAAATATGAACCGATTCAAACGAAACTTGTCACAGGTTAAGTTATTCTAATTTCAGTAAGTTTTGTTCCTATCCTATTGATTCCTTGGTGTGTCAATTACTTAAAATCAATCTATAATATAAGGGAGCTGTATATAAATCTCAACCGATTTTCACGAAACTTGTCACACATCATTCTGGACTAAATCATCATCAGTACGCTATGCCAATTTTCGTGCAAATCGAAGGATATATTGGGACATTGGAGCACCATTTACATAAAATCGGACGAAACTATATATGGGAGCTATATCTAAATCAGGACCCATTTTCACGAAACTTGGCAGACATCACTCTAGGCTTAATTCAGTACGATATGCCAAATTTCGTGCAAATCGAAAGATATATAGGAACTTTGGTGCACCATTTACATGAAAGCGGACGAAACTATATATGGGAGCTATATCTAAATCTGGACCGATTTTCACGAAACTTGGCAGACATAATTCTATGCTCAATTCAGTACGTTATGCCAAATTTGGTGCAAATCGAAAGATATATAGGGACTTTGGTGCACCATTTACATGAAATCGGACGAAACTATATATGGGAGCTATATCTAAATCTGGACCGATTTCCTCGAAACTTGGCAGACATCATTCTAGACCTAAATGATTAGGGTGTACCAAATTTCGTGCAAATCGAAAGATATATACATCGACCGTTTACATTAAATCGGTTAAATATATAGATGGGAGCTATATCTAAATCTGAACCGATTTTTCCCAATTTCAATTGGGTTCGTCCTTGGGTCGAATAAGTGACATATGCCAAATTTCATCCAATTCGGATCATAAATGCGACCTGTACTTTGTTTACAATTTACCATGGACAGACAGATGGACAGACGGACGGAGGGACGGGCGGACATGCATAAATCGACTTAGAAAGTGATTCTATTCATATTCTCAAAAGGAACCATGTGTCTATCTCGTTTCCTTTTGCCTGTTACAAACATATGCACACCCTGTATCACAGTGTGGTGTCGGCCCCGTCCGACTTTTGATTTTTGCAGATGCAGACATAGCTTCAATATATATTTCGAACTGTTGTCTGATTGAATTAAATTTTGAACAGTTTGGCATGCCGAACAGCATGTATTTACATAAATTTGTCAATTTAGCATGTGTGAAGATTGATGTTAGTTGTTGGTTCACTTATAGATGAAGATCACATCGAAGGAGCATTGACATGAAATTGTTAGGATACATATGTAGAATATATACCCAAAGTAGTGAAGGGTATTATATAGTCGCATGTGAATTTTTGCGCGTCCTCCAAAAAACTTTTTGCGAGTCTCAGAGCTAGAACTGTGAAATTTGGATTGATGGTCGCTGACGAGTGGAGTGTAGGATAGGTGTAGCAAAGGTTTTTTGAAATTCGAACTAAAACTATCCGAAAAGTACTAAAATGTACTTAATTTGGTACAAATTTGTAGCATGTGAATGGATAGAGCCTAAAACTTGAAATGTGGAATGCGAATTAGAATTAGAGTTGTGATGTTTTGAAAGATATGGTTTTGAAAGCGTGTACTCATGTGTACGAAAAGTACTATATGGTACTATATTTGGTACAAATTTAATCTATACTAATAAAAGAGTAAAGTGATTGTCTGACTGACTGATTTAACGATTCATCAACGCCCAGACGAAACGGCTGAAGCTAGAATTTTGAAATTTTAGGTGAGGGTCACTCTTGGTCCAAAAGTGACAGATAAGGCTGGGTTTTTGGAAATTCGTACTAGAACCGTACGAAAAGTACTAAAAAGTACTAAATATGGTATCATTTGTATTTGGCGAACCAGTAGAGCTAGAAATCTGAAATTTGGATTGAGGGTCACTGATGGAGTGTAGAATAGATGTAGAAAACTTTTTGGAAATTCGAACTATAAATATCGGAAAAGTACTGAAATGTAATAAATTTGGTACAATTTCGTAGCATGTGAATGGATTGAGCTAAAAACTTGAAATTTGGAATGCAAATTAAGGTTGAGATTTAGGGTCGATATGAGAAGAGCGTGTACTCATGTGTACGAAAAGTACTATATGGTACTATATTTGGTACAAATTTGATTTGGAGGTACAAATCGAGCTGGAATCCTGGAATTTGATATTAAAATTACCGTCGGAGTGTAGGATTGAGATATGTACGTAGTTTTGGTAATTTTTTACTGATGTGTACGAAAAGTACTAAATCGTACTAAAATTGGTACAATTTGGATTCCGATAGAGCGAAACAATGAAATTTGGATTCAGGATCACTGCAGGGGTGTCGTGTTGGGGTCAGGATTCCGTTTAAGCAATTTATATTCATGGGTACTAAATGGTACTAAATTTGGTACAATTTGAATTGTAGGTGAACCGATAGAGTTTGAATCCTGAAACTTGGATTTAGGATCACTGTGGGAGTGTAGGATTGGTGTATGTAGAAACTTTTGGATATTGGTACTATAGTGCACTAAATTTGGTACAATTTGAATTGTGGGTGAACAGATAGCGTTGAAATACTTAAACTTGGATTTCTGATCACTGTGGAGGTGAAGGTTAGGGGTATGTAGCAAGTTTTGAAAATTGGTACTACTGTGTACTAAATTTGGTACAATTTGCATGGTGGGTGAACCGATAGAGTTGGTATCCTCAAACTTGAATTTAGTGTCACTGTGGGGGTGTAGGATTGGAGAATGTAGAACATTTTGGAAATTGGTATTACAGTGTACTAAATTTGGTACAATTTGAATTGTGGATGAACCGATAGAGATGGAATCCTGAAACTTGGAATTAGGATCATTGTGGGGGTGTTGAATTGGGGTATGTAGGAAGTTTTGGAAATTTGTACTACTGTGTACTAAATTTGGTACAGTTTGAATTGTAGGCGAACCGATAGAATTCGAATCCTGAAACTTTAATTTAGGGTAATTGTGGGGGTGTAGGATTGGTGAATGTAGAACATTTTGGAAATTGGTATTACAGTGTACTAAATTTGGTACAATTCGAATTCTGGGTGAACCGATAGAAATGGAATCCTGACACTTGGAATTAGGATCACTGTGGGGGTGTTGAATTGGGGTATGTAGGAAGTTTTGGAAATTTGTACTACTATGCACTAAATTTGGTACAGTTTGAATTGCGGATGAACCGATAAGTTGATATCCCGAAACTTGAATTTAGGATCACTATAGGGGTGTAGGTTTCTGTTAAGATGGAAGTTTTAGAAATTCATACTACCGTGTACAAAATTTCGTACAATTTGAATTGTGAATGTTTTAGAAATTCGTACTACTGTGTACTTAATTTGGTACAATTTGAATTGTGGGTGTACCGATAGTGTTGGAATCCTGAAACTTGGATTTAGGATCACTATGCGGGTGTAGGTTAGTGGTGAGAAGCAAGTTTTAGAAACCCGTACTACTGTGTACTTAATGTGGTACAATTTGAATTGTGGGTGTACCGATAGTGTTGGAATCCTAAAACTTTTTTCGTCCGATTTCATGTAAATGGTGTACAAAAGTCCCTATATATCTTCCGATGCGCATGAAATTTGGCATAGCGATCTGAATTGAGCCTAGAATGATGTGTGTAAAGTTTCCTGAAAATCGGTTCAGATTTAGATATAGCTCCCATATATATTTTCGTCCGATTTCATATAAATGGTGTACAAAAGTCCCAATATATCTTTCGATGTGCTTGACTTGAGTCCAGAACAATGTGTGCAAAATTTCGGGAAAATCGGTTCCCGATTTAGATAGAGCTCCCATATATATTTTCGTCAGTTTTCATATAAAAGGTGCACAAAAGTCCCTATATATCTTCCGATTTGAACGAAATTTGGCATAGCGTACTGAATTGAGTCTAGAATGATGTGTGTAAAATTTCTTGAACATCGTTTCAGATTTAGATATAGCTCCAAGATTTTAAGACCCAAAGTTAGGCAGATTGCCACACAATTTTGCACAACGTACTAAACGTGTAACATAACATGGGTCAAATTTTGCTGAAACCAGTTTGGATTTATTTTGAACAACATACTTAAAATAGTTTAGCCAAGGGTGTGCCAAGTTTTGTTGAAATCCGTCCAAATTTAGTTGTATCTCCCATATAGTTTCGTCCGATTTTAAGTAGGACCCAAAATATGTCCATTAGGAACAAAATGTGCATATATTAGTCTAAATTAGTTTATGATCTAAGTCGATTCACATTTAGATAAAGGTCACATATTGTATTTCATCCAATTTCATGTTAATGGCCCTTCTGTTAGGATGCATCTTTTAAATACACCCATAGTGGTGAAGGGTATCATATAGTCAGCCCCGTCCGACTTTACTGCTTTCCTTACTGGTTAAGTATATATTTATTAAGGAATGTATGATATATAAGTTATTAACTCAACTAAATATTCATTTCCCACCATATAAAGTAAAGTTTTAAGAGATCTTACCATGTCCGTCTGTCTGTTGTAATAATTAATTAACACACCATAGCTCTGGTGTGTATAAAGGCCAAAAGGTCTGTTTATATAGTCGAACTGATCTGTGCGTTCTTAAAAAACAATCAGGGCTTCTTCATATCAAAACCACTGTTGTTACAAACCATCATTCACAAGCCGACACATACGAATGTGTGTGTGTTTAGATTTAGATGCTACGACAACAATCCAGTGGATCTCAAAGGTTTCACTTGACCACAAATCTCTAAATATCCCACTTACTGTACTATTCCACATACATTTCGAAGAATGGGATAAATAAAATAAAACCAGTAAGGAAAGTAGTAAAGTCGGACGGGGCCGACTATATGATACCCTTCACCACTATGGGTATATTAAACAGGACTATTAACACGAAAATGAATGAAATAAAATATGTGATATTTATTTAAATGTGAATCGACTTAGATCAATCGACTTCAAACAAATATCAATAGTGATGCACCAATTACTGAAATCGGACGAAAATCTGAACCGATTTTCTCTAAACTTGGCAGACATCACTCTAGCCTAAATTCAGACCGTTATGCCAAATTTGGTGCAAATCGAAAGATATATAGGGACTTTGGTGCATCATTTACCTTAAATCGGACGACTCTATATATGGGAGCTATATCTAAATCTGGACCGATTTTCACGAAACTTAGCAGACATCATTCTATGCTCAATTCAGTACGTTGTTCCAAATTTCGTGCAAATCGAAAGATATATAGGGACTTCGGTGCACCATTTACATGAAATCGGACGAAACTATATATGGGAGCTATATGTAAATCTGGACCGATTTTCACGAAACTTGGCAGACATCATTCTAGGCTCAATTTAGTTCGTTGTACCAAATTTCGTGCAAATCAACAGATATATAAAGTTTTTAGTGCACCATTTACCTAAAATCGGACGAAACTATATATAGGAGCTATATCTAAATCTGGACCGATTTTCTCGAAACTTGGCAGACATCACTCTAGGCTCAATTCAGTACGTTGTGCCAAATTTCGTGCAAATCGAACAATATTTAAGATCTTTGGTGCATCATTTACCTTAAGGGGACCCCCCATTCTCGGGTTCAAAATTTTTGTTG
This sequence comes from Musca vetustissima, assembly GCF_032173495.1. Lineage (NCBI taxonomy): Eukaryota > Metazoa > Arthropoda > Insecta > Diptera > Muscidae > Musca > Musca vetustissima. The sequence continues at coordinate 24,270 of NW_026883327.1, read as the reverse complement.
ATATAATTCGAATCTACACTCAATAAAGAATGTCTCTACAAAATTTCAAGTGAAAATCTCAAGAACTCTTGAAGATATAGCCGATTTATTGTGTCGGCATCAAGTGACGGCTGAAGGGCTTCTCAAACTTTAAACGCGTTTATCTCTAAACATTTTTTTGCGAATGGCGGGCACGATAACTCAAAAACTAATAATCTAATCGGTTCCAAATTTTGCAACGTTTCTCTGGGAGTGTATAGCTATCGTACTAGGATAAAGCCAATCGGTAAAGATCTTCCTTATTTTTTAACTGGGTTTTTCGTAAAAAATCGGCGATTTTCCAAAAATATTTTTTCAAAGGTCCACCATTTTGTTAATTTTAGAGCGAAGTCAATAATCCTAGTTCATACGAGAGCCATACATGTACTCTTTCTAACACCGTTGGAATTTTCGGATTCCGATGTTCCAGTGAGGAGTTATCATGCCCGCCATCAAAAATAAGGAATTTTCTTTAATTACAAAAAACAACAACAAAACAATAACAAAATTTTTTTGTAAATTATTTTTCTTCTCTTTTAAATTTTCAATTGTATATGGGCAAAGTTACAAACCTTAACAAGCATTTGTATTCATTTACCAGGCCATTGAAAATCTTGAAAAATTTAAATCGAGAATGGGGGGTTCCCTTAAATCGGACGAAAATATTTATGGGAGCTGTGCATTTGTCGCGATGTGACAACACACAACAGTTGGAAAGGTGTTCGAGGTTAACAAGGCATTAACAAACAATAATGCCTTGTTAACCTCGAAGTGAGGCTCCAGCGAAATTCTCATGCAGTTTATGTCGTTGGTCAGCTAAGTACTTCGCTTTGTTACAAGAGACATTTGAGTATGAAAGGTTTTTTGTATAGAAGCAATAGCTTCTGGGGAGAATATCCCAACAAAAAACTAAGGGAACTGATCAGGATAAGTGGCGTGATCCGAAACTATAGTCTTCCCTGCCTTACCTCTCGGCAAACAATGCCATACATTCCCCACTAATAAATTGTTGTTTTTTATAAAAACAACAAACTAGGATTCAGCCTGACTATTTTGCAAAAACAAAACAATTTAACATGGACAGACAGACGGACGGACGGACAGACGGATATGCGTAAATCGACTTAGAAAGTGATTCTATGCATATTCTCTAAAGGAACCATGGGTCTATCTCGTTTCCTTTTGCCTGTTACAATCATATGCACAAATACATAATACCCTGTACCCACATTGTTGTGAAGGGTATAAACACACAGGCGAATAAAAATATATCAAGTTGTTTTTGTTGTTGCAGTAATGATTGTACACCCATGAAGTACACAATAGCTCAACAGGAATAATAACAACAACAACATCTCCAACAAATATTATGTCCAACACATAGAAAACCACATAATCATGTTTACAGTGTCCTTGTGCAGTGGCCAGCCAACAAAAATATAAATCCACACACACATCTGCCTTCATGCAAGGAGTCTCCTATGGGCGGGACTTTGTGGGTTATATATGTGTGGGTGTGCATTTATGTTTACGTCTAAACTTTCCCCGTAGGTTTAATTTTTATTTTTTTGCTCTTTTGTTTTTTCCGGATGGAATAGTAAATCTACAAAACCATTCTAGATAGTTTGTCTCTTGGCTAAATGTGTGTGAGTGCGAGTGTTTATCCCTATTGTTGGCAAACTCACATTTTGTGTTTCAGTGCTTGTAAACAATTTGTAGAACAAAAACAAAACTTTATCATCATCGTCGTCGGCCGCCATCATTGCCGTCCAGGTCAACATTTTGAAGCTGAGCACCGATTGCACTCCCCATATCATCGCAATGCAATATAGCCTCAACAATGCAACATCCTCTTACGATCATCAACAATCCTTATATGGTATGCCCCTATATTGCCGTTAGTATAACTCCATAGTTATGGTCTAAGTAAAAAGTGAAGTAAGACAAAACACATGCATACAAAAATATAAAAACAAAAGAAAGCAAATATACCCATCACATATTGCAGGAAATGTGGAGGAAATTTTTTTGTTAAACTCATTTCCGCCCCTATTTGTGTGTACATTGTTTTTGAGGTGTGTCTATGCCAGGGTTAGCCAACAATACATATGCAAACTGCTATGATTGTGTTGGACACACGCATAGATCCGTTGGGAGAGCAATTTTCGTTCTCTTGGTACAGATCGCATATGTTAAAGCATTGCAAAGCATACGACATGTTCGATGTCGTGAATAATGTTGAGTTCGAACACAGAACTGTGATTGTATTGGTACTCTCTCAAAGCGCCCGCGGGCGCCTGTTTGGTGAACATTGGTCTATGCATAAATGTATGTACATGTGCGAATCCGAGGGTGGTATAAAAGAAATGGGACAAGTACTTCGACCTGATGAAATAAAATCCTCAGAACCGATCGCGGTATCTCGACTAGTTGAGTCAATCTAGTCACGGACTGCGTCCGTCCGTCCGTCTGCCCATTATATTTTGTAGGCGCGATAAAAGCCACAGTTATGGACCAATCGTCACAAAATGTTATATGTCGGATGGGTTCTTGTCAAGGAAGATCCCAATTTTTTGGTAATATATAGGGGATGAAATGGACTAAAAAACTTTATTTTCGTTTGGACCAAAAAATTTTATTTCGTTTTGGCCATTATGCCCCGAACACCACTAAATTTTACACCAGGAAGGGTTTCTTACCAGAGAATATGCATGTCTGTTTTCATGAAGATCGGTCAATATTTAGCGGTTAAAATAATTTTTCCACCGAAGTTACTGTGATTTAGTATTCCGGGTTTTTGGTTGCTAATTTACATATATACAGGAAATTATCCAATACAGGTCCAAATTTCCCGTTAGAAGCATTTTTCAACCGAAGTTATGGTTATTTGATATTCCGGGTTTGTGGATACTTACATATATCATTAGTTACATCTATTTATATGGCCATCTTAAGACACAAATACATTTTCGGAATTTTGATTTTTAGGATTTGTTGCAATTTTCTACAAAAAAGTGGTTATAATTTAGAATTGCGGCCCTTGGAGTGCTAAACTCTCTCAAAAAAGAAAAAGAGAGTGATTCTAGGCATATTATCAAAAGTAGCCATGGGTCTAGGTTACTTTTGAGAATATGCAGAAAATATTTTTTTGAGTCGATTTATGGCTGTCCGTCAGTCCATGGTAAATTTAAACAAAATACGGATCGCATTTATGATTCGAATGAGATAAAATTAGGCACAGCTAACTTATTTTGTCCAAGGACGAATTAGATTTAGATATAGCTCTCGATTATTTATAAATGGTGAACCAAACTCCCAATGTTTGACCGATTGCAACTAAATTTTGTGTAGTGTACTGATTTAAGTACATATTGACGTACTGAAAATATATATGGGAGCTACATCTAAATCTGAGCCAATTTTTACGAAGCTTAGCACACATCATTCTAGACTCAATTCAGTATGGTATGCCAAAATTCGTGCAAATCGAAAGATATTTAGGGACTTTGGTGCACCATTTACATTAAATTGGACGACAATATATATATATATATATAGGAGCTATATCTAAACCTGAACCGATTTTCACGAAACTTGGCACACATCATTCTTGGCTTCATTCAGTACGCTATGCCAAAAATCGAAAGATATTTAGGGACTATTGTGCACCATTTTCCTTAAACTATATATGGGAGCTATATCTAAATCTGAACCGATTTTCACGAAACGTAGCACACATCATTTTAGGCTCAATTCAGTACTCTGTGCCAAATTTCGTGCAAATCGAAATATATATAAGGACTTTGGTGCACCATTTACCTTAAATCGGACGAAAATATATATGTGAGCTATATCTAAATCTGAACCGATTTTCACACACATTTTTAGCACACATCATTCTAGGTATAATTCAGTACGCTGCGCCAAATTTCGTGCAAATCGAAAGCTATTTAGGGACTTTGGTCCACCATTTACCTCAAATCGGACGAAAATATATATGGGAGCTATATCTAAATCTGAACCGATTTTCACACACATTTTTAGCACACATCATTCTAGGCATAATTCAGTACGCTGCGCCAAATTTCGTGCAAATCGAAAGCTATTTAGGGACTTTGGTCCACCATTTACATCAAATCGGACGAAAATATATATGGGAGCTATATCTAAATCTGAACCGATTTTTCCCAATTTCAATAGGGTTCGTCCTTGGGCCAAATTTGATAGCTACTAGTTGACTCTTCTATAGCTACCAGACAAGTGAAGTCAGAGTTCTTGTGATCGCAGAGGATCGCTTGTCTATTTCTACTAATACATATACATATTCCAATGAGTGAAAATAGCAAGGAGAGCAAAACAACTACTTCCCCCGCTGGTAGGTCATCCGCGCCCTACTGTATCCGCAGAGGGAATGTGTAGGGGAGATACCAGTAATTCCAATCAGCGTCCGTGATTGATCCAGCTCAGGAAGTGGTGTCAGAACATATCAAACTTATACAGGTACTTTCTATAGTTTTTTTTTTCAATGCGACAGTTATTTATTTTGATATTCGAGAACTATGGTTCAAAGTCTGGGATATACAATGAGAACTTCATATCGAAAACGCCATTGCAGAATGTGTCCCGTTCCCTAAGGTGCCCTATCGAAACACCCTCGTTTCTTCATAAAAATATACTTTCATATGTCCGTATATATTTTCATAAATATTCAAAGAATTTGTAGCAAACTTTATTTGCAATAATTTTTTCCCTAAGTCAAGTTGTGTTCTGATTTTCTTATACAAATAAATACAAAAATCCACAAAGCAAACAAATAACAAACAGACACATAAGAAACTACTTTTTGTTATATATTTTAAGTTGACTCTTGTACTGGATGTGATTTCCTGTTCCATCATCATGATCTCCAACAACATACGTTGTCTTATCTCGTCTCGTTTAAATTACATCTCTCTCACTCTAAAGCCCACACACTCACTTTTTCGTAAGCTCAAGTCAAAACGAATGCAACATGTTTTATTGCTATCATTTCCTTGTTTTCTTTTAAATATTTTATTTCATTTATTTAATTTCACATTCTTTTGTGATGATGTTTATACCTCATTGTCTTGTATTTATGTGTGTGTGTAGAACTAAATGTGTCCATAAACAATTCTAAGCACTTAACATTTTTATTTAGTTTTGCCAAAGGATTTTCTCGACTATTATTTATTTGAAAGTTACATTGCAAGTTGTACTATTTAAGTAGGAGTTTCTCTTTTCTAGAACTAGCATATCAAACATAATTGAATATGTATGTGTTTAGATGCTTATATGTTGTATATGTATGTTAAAACTATAAATAAATAAAATTTATGATAATATTTATATTTGTGTATTAATTGTTTATATGAGTAATCATAATGCAGGTAAGTTTTGTGAAGTAAGAATTTACTATTGAAAGGTATAGACATTTAAGACAATCATATATTCCTAGAGCTTTTATAATTATAATCATATTAATTATAAATTCATGATATATATGTTCATATATCGAAAAGAAACGATAAGAATTGGACGAGACTGACTATTTGATACACTACATCAGTTTTGATCGGAAAACCTTATAGTAACGCACGCTATTTTGTACATCGAAATCTGATTTTATACCCTATTATGTACGCTGGGCAGAATTTCATCTCCAACGGACACAATTTGGGAGTTAACCACCATTTGCAAGAAATCCGCCGAAACTTAATGTGGAAGCTATTAATGTTGGAGTTTGGGACAAAACCTACATGCAGTTATGGGAAATAATATATGGGAGCAGTGGCAGGAAAATTGGACAGAATATACAGAAAATTACGCGTGACTTTGTTATGGCTGCTATGTTGAAACATGGATTTACATTTGAAATATAATGTTGGAAAATGCTCCCAGGATCATTATAATACCTATAAATGAAATGGAACTTTTTATGAGGGCTCTAACCACAGACTAACAGATATTTGTAGTTTGTGATATTAAAAAAATTAAAATTTCCGAAATCCTCAAAATAACGAAAATTACCATTATTTGGGGATTACAAAATATACAAACCAATAGGACTGTAATATATAGTCCATTCGATTGGAAAATGTGTCTGATAATTTAAAGCCAAAATATAATTGAATAGCGTGCCCAAAAATCCAATAATGCTGGGGGTCAACGTTAATGAACTTAAACAATAAGAAGAATAATTGATCGTTTCGAATTTTCCCTGATTGTAAATTACATTTTGACTCACCTTGTGACAAAGATTATAAGCTCGCCTAAAAGTATGCTTTAATATCATGTATTACTTTTACTGTTTAGTTTTACCAAACTAAGAGCGATAAAATAGACAATTTATAGGAATTTGTAGGAAATACATTCAATTCAACAACAATTTTAGAAACCTTATATCAATTATTTGTATAAACATGATCTAGATCTGGTAAAATGTTACAATGTGCAAAGTTGAGATCAATGTTGTTGCCAATACAAATGGCTGTACTAATTGATTTCCCGTAAACTATCGATCAAACAATTTTAGATCGTTGGAAGGGTGACATTTCGCAGTAAAAAAAATTATTTTGCTGGTTTTTGTTTTGTGCATTCAGTTGTGAGTCACGGGGTGTTAAAAATGAAAGTGAACAAAGAGAAAATTCAGTACATTTTACAGTTTTCTCTTTTACAAAGGCGAAAAAGCAAACCAACCGGATAAAATTGTGAATTGTGTTTGTTTTTCGATGTTAAAGATGCAACTCGCACTGGTTGGTCGGTCGTCGAAAATGTCAATAAAATCGGAGAAATGATCGAAGTTGAACGGCATGTTAGCAGTCGTAACATCACCAAGGAGCTAAAAATTGGCCAAAAACTGTTTTAAACCATTTACAATTGACCAGAAATCAGAATTCGCCAACAGGAGAGGTTTCGTGTTCCACCGCCGGACTGTATACTTGGCCCCAAGCAATTATCATATTTTTCTTGCATTGCAAAATTTCTTTCTAATAGAAATGATTGTTATTACTTAAATGCCGTTGATATTAAGAAACCAGTAAGGATATGATAACCTTCACCACTTTGGATACATACAAGAGATGTTAGTATATACAATATCTTGTAGATAGAAGAGACATATAGTCTTTAGGCGATGTACATAGATACATGTGTGATCTACATAGATATTTGAAACGATTAAAAACCCATACACATACCATTTTGAAATCTATGAAAGATTGCATGTCAATTGGATTATTTTGTTTACCATTTGTATAAAATCGAGCAATATAACATAGGTGGAAGTACGTATAAATCTGTACGTACGTATAAAATTGGAACAGGCGAATATACATATATATATATATATATATTATTTATCTAATCTACGCCGATTTTTGCAACTTTAGTACACACCTCTGCCAAATTTTATGTAAGTCGAATAAACATAGGCTCTTTGGTGCACCATGTACATAAAATCGGGCGAAAATATATATGAGAGCTATATCTAAATCTCCACCGATACAGACATCTCCATAAAAATACAGACATAAAACTGGACTTAAGTCAGTACGCTGTGCACAATTTTGTTTAAATCGGACTATCCTTGCGAGTTTGGTGCAATATTTACATAAAATCGGACGAAACTATATATGGGAGTTATATCTAAATCTGAACAGATTTGAAAAAAAAGCTTCATGGACATCAAGCAGGACTCAATTAAGTACGATGTGCAAAATTGCGTTTCAATCGGACAATCAGTGGGAGTTTGCTGCCCCATTTACCAAAAATCGGACGAATCTATATATGGAAACTATATCTAAATCTGGCCCGATTTTCTCAGTACTCTGTGCTTCATTTACCAAAAAATCGGACGAAACTATGTACGGCATACATCAATCTAGTCCTAATTCAGTATTCTGTGTAAAATTTTGTCTCAATCGGACCAATATTGGATGTTTGGTGCACCATTTACATAAAATCGAACGAAACTATATTTGGGAGCTATATCTAAATCTGAACCGATTTTCTCCAGTTTCAATAGGGTTCGTACTTGAGCCAAATAAGAGATATGTGCCAAATTTCATCCAAATCGAATTATAAATGCGACCTGTACTTTGTTCACAAAAACACATGGACGGACAGATGGATATGCATAAATCGACTCAGAAAGTGATTCTATGCATATTCTCTCGATTGCTTTTGCCATTTACAAATATATACACAAAGACATAATACCCTGTACCACAGTGTGGTGAAGGGTATAAATATATACGAAAAATCACTTCGTGTTAGCAAATTAAGGCGGATAAGTTATTTTCAAATGTATGCTATTGTAAAAAGTAATGCTACGAATGGACCAATAGCATTAACTAGAGCTCAACAAAATTTATCAAATTAAACAAAAATTGGAAATAAAAACTAAAAAGTTAGAGATTCACTTAAAAACCACCAAGATTCGAGGAAAAAATCCTGTGAGGATATAATATCTAATCAATAGATTATGGTGTATGCCAAATTTGCTTCAAATCGGCCAAGATTTTCATATAGCTGTCATATATATTAACACACGTGCATGGGTTCATTTAAATTGTTAACTATATCTATGCCAATCACATATTTAATTTCGTCCGATTCCATGTCAATAGTCCTCCAATGTCGCCATGTCTGTTCTATCGACAGGATGTTGTACGCAGAAGAATCACTGTTTGTACTCAAAGTGGTGAAGGGCATTATGTTATCGGCACTTCGGAAATCGTATTAGTATATTATTACAACTGTTGAGAATAATATCACATAGCTCATTGAAGTGTGCCATCTCAGTTTGGATCATGGTGATGGAAACTATCAATGTATCTGAATTGAAATATTTTGAACTATACATAACAATGTGGCAATATCAGTCAATTAATGTTTCATCCTAAAAGTATGCTTTAAACAATAATAAACAAGTTCCCACTAACAAACAGGGTACCACATACAAATATATTTATTTTCATGTAAATCGGATATTATCAATCGTTAAATTTTAAGGAAACACTCATTAACATTACCAAATTTATTTTCATTACATGGTATAATTATAATAATAGAAGGTATCAGCAAGTGTTGTTGTACAACAAACGATTTATTTTCAAAATGTAATTTTTTCGAATCCTCAAAATAAAATTGAAAAACATGAATGAAAATCTATCTAATTTATATTTCTATTGCTTCCACATCTTTCCTATAATTGATCCATTGCCACTTATATGTGTAACACATGCTGGGGATTGCGAGTAATTCCATGAAGAAAGATTTGCTTCCTCAAACAAACGGGAGGATATTTAATAAAGAACAATTTCGAATTGTATGCGTTCCCAATTTTCCTGTTGAATGATTTTTAAAAACACAATTTGTCATATTCATATTGACACTAGTATAACGTTGTAATCAAATCAGCTGGGTTTTGCTTTTACCTTTTATAATTGTACCATGTAAAATTAAAAGAAAACATATCTTCATTTACATATGGCAACCTTCATTACAATGTCAGCACGTACAATCGTACATTCAAATTATTTTTTCCAAATATCAATAAGTGAATTAAATGTCACATATCGATGTACGACGAAATATACTTCGATACATTCTAGACGACATTTTGCAACTCATTAACATTTAAATTATTTACTTGACACGCAGGCATTTGGCGTTGATGTCACGTGAAAAAAAGACACACACACATACACTCCAAGTGACATATAACTGAACAAGCATATATCCTCCAGCATCAAATTGATTTCTCGACATATAAAATTACAATATTTTTGCACCTCATTAAAATGATTTTACCGCATGAAAATCGACTTTTCTCCTTCTTCATATGCCACTATCACTTGACTTCGACGCGGAAAGGTGATAAAGCAAAACGTGAAAGAAAATATTAATCAAAATTTCAAATACTTGTTCACATTTCCATAAACAACGTGACTAGTAAATGCACAAAGCTAAGGTGAAAATTCCCTGGAATAATTCGAACAACCTCCACGGAAGCGAAGGTATTCGTTTGCAATCGAATACACCATGAGGCGGAGCATCATGAATAAATGAAAATATAAAAGTCTGTCTATTCATAGTGATGGTTAAGACACGCACGTTTTTTCCTACGCATAATAAAAACCAGTAAGGAAAGTAGTAAAGTCGGACTGGGCCAACTATATGATACCTTTCACCATTTTGGGTATATTGTACATATGTATCCTTATAATGGCATATCAATGTGCACAATGTGTACACATGCCTTTCTGCAACCTATGCTAAATTAATTTCATTCGGGCAGATTTAGAGTCGTCTGCGTACCATGGGACAAATTTATGGAAAACGGTACGTCGCACTGTTAAAAATTTTATCTCAATCAGACATCCATTCGAAATACATATAGAGCCTATGGCTGCATCTGCATCAATTTCAACAAAACGCAATAACGCAATTCAAGTCTTAATTTCATACGATGTGCAAAATTTCTTGTTAATCGGAATAAATATGTATATGTGGGAGCTATATCGAAATCTGAACCGATTTTCCCGAAACGTAATATAAAACATTCTAGACGCAATACAATATGCTATGCCAAATTTCGTGCAAATCGAAGGATATATAGGGACAGTGGTGGACAAAAATATATAGGGGAGCTATATCTAAATCTGAACCGATTTTCAGGAAATTTCACACACACCATTCTAGACCTAATTCCGTACACTATACCAAATTTTGTGCAAATCGAAGGATATTTAGGTACTTTGGTGCACCATTTACTTTAAATCAGACGAAAATGGGAGCTATATTTAAATCTGAACCGATTTTCCCAATTTCAATAGGATTCGTCCTTGGGCCAAATAAGTGAGCTGTGCCAAATTTCATCCACATCGGATCATAAATGCAACCTGCACTTTGTTTACAATTTAACAGACAGACAGACGGACGGACATGCATAAATCGACTCAGATAGTGATTCTATGCATATTCTCAAAATGAAGCATAGGTCTATATCGATTCCTTTTGCCTGTTACAAACAATGCACAAAGACAAAATACCCTGTACCGCGGTTATAAATATATTAGTAAGGAAAGTTCACCCCTTTTGGTAAATACATTTGGGGCCATTGAGATGAGATAGATATTTGAACCGATTGAAATCAATAAAACTAATTTAAAACAGACAGATTTGAATTCGTTGGTGTACAATTTGTAGGAAATCGAGTAAAATTATGTATGAGAGCTATATTTATTTCTAAATGCAATTTAATACCCTCTTCCAAATTTCGTGTAAATCGAACAAACATAGGCCCTTTGGTGCACCATTTACATAAAATCGAACGAAGATATATCAATCCAAATCTGTTTTCTTAATTCTATTCGCTATGCAAATCGGACAAATATTGGGAGTTTGGTGTATCATTCACAAATAATCGGACGAAACTATATTGGGAGTGAACGAAATTATATATGGGAGCTGAGATATATCTAAATCTGAACCGATTTTAACAAAACTTCGCAGACATCAGTCTGGACCTAATTCAGTACTCTGTGCAGAATTTTGTCCCTATCGGACAAATATTGGGAGTTTGGTGTATCATTCACAAAAAATCGGACGAAACTATATATGGGAGTTATATCTAAATCTGAACCGATTTGAACAAAACTTCGCAGACATTAGTCTGGACCTAATTCAGTACTCTGTGCAAAATTTTGTCCCAATCAGACGAATATTGGGAGTGGACGAAATTATAAATGGGAGCTGAATGAAACTATATATGTGAGATATATCTAAATCTGAACCGATTTTAAAAAAACTTCGCAGACATCATTCTGGACCTAATACAGTACTTTGTGCAGAATTTTGTCCCAATCAGACGAATATTGGGAGTTTGGTGTACCATCCACCAAAAATCGAACGAAACTATATATGGGAGCTATTTCTAAATCTGGACCGATTTTAAAAAAAACTTCGCAGACATTAATCTGGACCTAATTTAGAACCCTGTGCATAATTTTGTTGCAATCCGACAAATATTGGGAGTTTTGTGTATCATTCACAAAAAATCGGGCGAAACTATATATGGGAGCTATATCTAAATGTGAACCGATTTTAACAAAACATGGCAGACATCAGTCTGGACCTAATTTAGTACGTTATGCAAAATGTTGTCCCAATCGGCAAAATATTGGGAGTTTGGTGTATCATTCACAAAAAATCGGACGAAAATATATATGAGAGCTATTTCTAAATCTGAACCGATTTTTTCCAATTTCAATAGGGTTCGTCCTTGGGCCAAATAAGTGAACTCTACCAAATTTCATCGAAATCGGATCATAAATGCGACTTATACATTGTTCACAAAAATACATGGACGGACGGATAAGCATAAATCGACTCAGGAAGTGATTCTATGCATATAATCAAAAGGAACCGTGGGTCTATCTCAATTCCTTTTGCCTGTTATAAACATATCTGTACCACAGTGTGGTGAAGGGTATAAAAAATAATAATAAAATAAAAATCCTTGCACATCCTCGAAAAAGTCTTAATGTAACTGTCGCTGCTCGAACATGGCACACAGGCAGCCAACCAAGCGAGTGGTCTTAAATAATAAAATAAAAATGAAAAGTCATTTCTAAATTATGCCAATATTAAACAATGTCAGTGGAACGTGTACCAACGACGCCATTAAGTCGCGTGACATCTTTTTTGGTATTGCAACGGCAGTGTCGCCTCCGACAGGGTTCTTGATGGAATTTACCAACGTTGTTGGCGTCGTTTTCACTGATTAAGGTATCTTCTTCCTCTACTGTGCTAGAAACTGTTTTCCAAGGTATGTAAGTATGTTTGCATGGATGTGTGTGTATGAGTGTAGGTGCAAATTGATGATGGTGCCGACCACAATTTTTCGCAGCCCCTATTCCAAATTGTGGCGATATTGAATAAAATATTTAGTTTAAGTGAATGTTTTTGTTGTCGTTGCTGTTGTTCTTCTTGTCTAAATTGAAAGTGGACTGAGAGAAAAAGAAAAGCACACCATTTTAAGCGTTGATAATGGACCTTGAAAGGTAAGAAAACATAGAAAAATAAGAACGCATTTAAGTGCATTTTAGCATAGTTTCCTTTTTGGCACACACACATTCGAACACACACCCAACATTTCTTTATTGGCAAACAAACACCAAGTGAGCTGCGCTTATTCGGTTGCCTTTCATTATTCGATTTTTTTTTCTACTTTTTTAGTTCATAGCTAGTCATGGTCTAGTTGTTCTCTAAGTTCTTGTATGAACGGACGGACAGATGATGTGATTTTTTTCTATTGCAAATTATTAAATGGAATTATTGCTTTGAACGGAACGGAACACACATTCCGTTCTCAATTCTCATTCAGTGGAAAAGTGGTTAGGGGGTTAATTTCTAACAAACATATTTTGTGTTTGTATGTGTGGCATAATTTCATAATTTTTGTGTTGTGGAATGGGGTATATCCTATTACCATTACCATATGGTCATATTGCGGTAATTATAAATATTAGAGCAGTTAACATTTCAAAATGTTAACAAGTGCAAAGTACTAAATTATGTTAATAAGCAAATAAAAGTTCACAGTGAACGCGCTGATTTGTTGTAGCCCAATAATAAAACCCAGTTCTTGTTTTGGCATTTTGTTATTATTTGTTAAAAAAAACGTCTTTGTTTCGGAATAAAGAGTTCTCATTTTTCTGATATTGCCATTTGGTGGCGATCTGTCTAATTGGGGAATGAAGTACCTGATCTGCTTCGAATATTGACCGTCATAATATTAGTTTGGGGAAAAAGAAGTCCATTATTTTTATATGAACTATAAAACTTTATTTACATGATTTATTGCCATTTTAAAGGTAAATTCTTAATGCCTCTCTCATATTTAGAAGGTATGTTCTCTATTTGAAAAAAAAACAAGTGAAAAAACGTTAAGTTCGGCCGGGCCGAACTTTGGATACCCTCCACCATAGATATACTGACATGTACTAGAAATGAAAATATAGGGAAGATACCAAAAAGTGGACCTATACAGACTAATGAGGGTGTATACACTTTAACACGGTGAAAATGTGCTTCATCGGAATATTGGTTCTAGACCCCATGTTTCTTTGCACCAAATCCGTTTCAGAAAATTTAGATTTTTTAATTTAGAAAATTTAGATTATTATTTCTTCCAAGCTTAGTTCAAATTCTGGAACTTACAATCAGGGGCTAGGTCTAAATTCGGCTATAGTTCATTATCGAACCTTATGTTCTAATTGTTTATCTCTCTATCCTCCGCAGGTGAAATGATTACAAAAGAGTCTTAGAACCAAACTCAAAACGCGGAACAAATCAGATAACTATCTTAATATAAAAAAGGGGGTTATATGGGGACTACCCCAAAAAGGGGGCGAATATTAATAATTTTTGGTAGAGAGATTTGTTACCATATACGACTACAAATTACCAAATTGCAGCAAATTCGGTTGAAAAATGCGCTCAAGAACCCCCAAATACCGAAAATTGGGGGTACCCTTATATGGGGGCTATCCGAAAAAATGGACCTATATTCAAAAATTTTTGTGGGGAGATTTGGAACCTATTAAGAACCCAATGTACCAAATTTCAGCGTATTCGGTTGAAAAACGCGCTCAAGAACCCCAAAATACCGAAAATTGGGGGGTACCCTTATATGGGGGATATCCGAAAAAATTGACCTATATTTATAATTTTATGTCGAGAGATTTGGTACCCATTTAAAAACTCGAAATACTTAATTACAGCCAATTCGGTAGAAAAATACGATCAAAACCCCCAAAATACTGTAAATTAGGAGGTACCGTTATATGGGGGCTACCAGAAAAAGTGGACCTATATTTATAATTTTTTGTGGGGGCATTTAGTACCCAATAAGAACCCATTGTACCAAATTTCAGCGTATTCGGTTGAAAAACGCACCCAAGAACCTCAAAATACCGAAAATTGGGGGGTACTGTTATATGGGAGCTATGTCTAAACGTGGACCGATATATCCCATCTTCGAACTTGACCTGCCTGCAGACAAAAGACAACCCTATGCAAAATTTCAGCATCCTATCTCAATTCCTTCAGAAGATAGCGTGATTACAACAGACGGACAGACGGACGGACGGACATGACTAGATCGTCTTAGAATTTTACCCTGATCAAGCATATATATACTTTATAGGGTCGGAAATGAATATTTCGATAAGTTACAAACGGAATGACAAAATTAATATACCCTCCATGCTATGGTGGAGGGTATAAAAACTCTAATAGTCGATTTTGGCACAGCTTATTTATTTATTACTAGCAAAGTGCCCGCTACTTCGTATGCGGAAAGGGAATAAAAAAGCATATGGAAATCGTGAATACTGTTTAATTTGTTCTAATATAAAGTTTATTACAATTAAGTACTCTTCATACACATCAGCACTATTTTCCGAAATCTCTTTTTATACCCTTCAGCACACTGTGGTACAGGGTATTGTGCATATGTTTGTAACAGGCAAAAGGAAACGAGATAGACACATGGTTCCTTTTGAGAATATGCATAGAATCACTTTCTAAGTCGATTTATACATGTCCGTCCGTCCGTCTGTCTGTCCATGTTAAATTGTAAACACAGTACAGGTCGCATTTGCACGAAATTTGGTACAGCCTAATCATTTAGGTCTAGAATTATGTCTGCCAAGTTTCGTGAAAATCGGTCAAGATTTAGATATAGCTCCCATATATAGTTTCGTCCGATCGTCATGTAAATGATGCACCAAAGTCCCTATATATCCTTCGATTTGCACGAAATTTGGCATAACGTACTGAATTGAGCCTAGAATAATGTCTGCCAAGTTTTGAGAAAATCGGTTCAGATTTAGATATACCTCCCATATATAGTTTCGTCCGATTTCATGTAAATGGTGCCAAAAAGTCCCAATATATCTTTCGATTTGCACGAAATTTGGCAAAACGTACTGAATTAAGCTTAGTGTGATGTCTGCCAAGTTTCGAAAAAATCGGTCCAGATTTAGATATAGCTCCCATATATAGTTTCGTCCGATTTCATGTAAATGGTGCCCAAAGTCCCTATATATCTTTCGATTTGCACGAAAATTGGCATAACGTACTGAATTGAGCCTAGAGTGATGTCTGCCAAGTTTTGAGAAAATCGGTCCAGATTTAGATATAGCTCCCATATAAAGTTTCGTCCGATTTTATGTAAATGGTGCACCAAAGTCCCTATATATCTTTCGATTTGCACGAAATTTGGCAAAACGTACTGAATTAAGCCTAGTGTGATGTCTTCCAAGTTTCGAGAAAATCGGTCCAGATTTCTATATAGCTCCCATATATAGTTTCGTCCGATGTCATGTAAATGGTCCACCAAAGTCGCTATATATCTTTCGATTTGCACGAAATTTGGAATAACGTACTGTATTGAGCCTAGAGTGATGTCTGCCTTGTTTCGTGAAAATCGGTGCAGATTTAGATATAGCTCCTCTTTATTATAGATTGATTTTAAGTAATTGACGCACCAAGGAACCAATAGGCTGATAGGAACAAAACGTTCTGAAATTAGTATAACCTAATCTGTGACAAGTTTGTTTGAAATCGCTTAATATTTGGATAGAGCTTTCATATACATTTTCGCCCGATTTCAAGTAAATTGGGCATCAAACTCCTTATGTAGTCAGATTGACATCAAATTTTGCACAACTTACAAAATTGAGCATAGAATTGCGTAGTTGCGTTTTCTAGAAGTACAGACATAGCCAACGGATAACCTATTTATATTTGTTTGAAATCGATTTACATACTTTATGGATTCATCTAGGTAGATTCTCATTTAGATAAATATCACATATTTTATTTCATCCAATTTCATGTTAATAGTAATCATATAGTCGGCCCCGTCCGACTTTATTACCTTCCTTACAGTTTTTTCTGTTTTTTTTTATAAATCGTATGATTTATGTACACATTGACGTATGTGAAGTTCTGTATTAATTGGATCAGATTTAGGTATATATATATATATATATATATACCATGTATATTTTCGTCAGATTTTATGTGAATGGTGCACCAAACTTCCAATATATGTTCGATTGGGATGAAATTTTGCATAGCGTACTGAATTAAGTCTAGAATGACAAGTGTTAAGTTTCTTTATGATGTATTGAAGGTTTGCTTAAATCGGTCCAGATTTTCATATAGCTTCCATATATGATATTGTTCGATTTTATACAAACGGTACACCAAAGAGCCCGATTGACAACCTATTTTTAATCGATTTCAGAATTGTAATGGGTTGATTTAAATTAGTTCAAATATATCACATATTTAATTATGCCCGATTCCATTCTTTTCTATCGACATTTGATTGCACATATGAGCATCTATTCTATGTGCCCGTCCCATTTGTGTACTTCCGTCCCATATGTGTTCTTTTTAGAAGCATTTTCTAACCGAAGTGAATGTTCTTTAAAAAATATATTTGCCAACAAGAACACCCTTAGGTAGATAAAATTAGCTATCCAAGATATGATAATCGATATACTAAAACGTGAGTGTAGAACCAATTTTTCGAAGTGCAATACAAAATATTTTCCAATTATTCATTTCATTAATTGTTACTAATTGTTTCCTTTTTTCCTGCAAGTCATTTTTATTAGTACGCTTTTATGAACATTTTCAACAAATTGAAACTCTGTTTAACATTTTGCTTTACAACATTTAACCCTAAGGCGTTGGTAGTGTAGCAAACCTGTCTTATTAAGAACAGAGCATCTTCAGCAAATAACCGCATATTAAAACGTTCAACAAATTGTGTTGACAGCTCAATTACTGGGTGTGAGGTGAGGGTTGTAGCAGTTTTTTGTTTGTTTTTGCAATATTTCTTCATGGCACAACTTGTTTCTTATATCCTTTGGTGGTTTTTGTGGTTTAAAACGCAATTTACTGCTGGAAATTTTTACACCTAAGAAAAAGTCTCAGATCAGATGCAAGCACACAAAGGGGTATATATGTGCATTATTTCTTATTCCCAGCAGATAAAGTTAACATTATATGAAGTTTGCCTTACAGACCTTTATTGTTTGCAGATGTTTTCTCCATTAACTTCGTTTTAAGTTCTCGGTTCTACACCCCTTAAATTTTGTAGCCTTTTCGAAAAAATAATGTTCGTTCGCTTCTTTTTTGTGAGTGAGACGTAATAAATTCATTCAGTTAAGTCGCTGTTTAAGTAGCACCACGAAAAAAATGGAAAAATCATAGAGAGAATGAGAAAAATATGAATTATTACAACTTTTTGAAAAGAAAGACAATAATAAATCCTGACACCAGTTGGTGGTAACTTTGTTTGCTGTATTGCTCCATTTGCATTTACTTGACATTTCGTTCGTTGCTTTTATGGAATTTTGTGGCCTTTAAATGAAAAGTTATATTTTGTCTTTGTCGTTTTCTTTTGTTTTGAGGGGTGTTATGAAATTATGTCATTGCCGTCTTTCCCCGTCTCTTTTCAAATAGGTTTGTAATTGACAAAATGGTAGCCAAATTTAAGCCATATGTAAGGGCATAATTTTGCAAGAACTGTTTCAACATTTTCACAAAAGCATGACAATTCTGCAGTACAAGTATTTTTAAAATTAATTTTAACTTATTTATTGTATGATTTCTGGTCAATAGGTTTAAAAATTGTTGGAATCTAAATAAATAATTAAGTCTAGAACGATATGTGTTAAATTTCGTCCAGATTTAGATATAGCTCCCATATATATTTGCGTCCGATTTTATGTAAATGGTGCACCAAAGTCCCTATATATCCTTCGATTTGCATGATATTTGGCATAGGGTACTGAATTAAGTCTCGAACGATGTGTGTTAAATTTCGTGGAAGTCGGTTCAGATTTAGATATAGCTCTCATATATATTTTCGTCCTATTTTAGGTAAATGGTGCACCAAAATCCCTAAATAAATGTTGTAACAAAGCCCCTATATTCCCTTCGATTTGCACGAAATTTATCACAGCGCACTGACTTAAGCTTAGAATGATGTGTGCTAAGTTTCGTGAAAATCGGGTCAGATTTTGATATAGCTCTCTTATATATTTTCGTCCGATATAATGTATATGGCGTACCGAAGTCCCTATATATCTCTCGATTTGCACGAAATTTGGCACCGCATACTGAATTCTGTCTAGAACGATGTGTGTTGAGTTTCGTAAAAATCGGTTCAGATTTAGATATAGCTCCCATATATGTATATTTTTGTCCGATTTAAGACAAATCGTGCACCAAACATTTAATGTAAATGGTGCACCAAAGACCATATATATTCTTCGATTTGCACGAAATTTGGCATAGCGTACTGAATTTAGTCTAGAATGATGTGTGTTAAGTTTCGTGAAAATCGGTTCAGATTTAAATATAGCTTTTATATATATTTTCGTCCGATTTTACATGGTGCAAATATATTCTTCGTTTGCACCAAACTGAATTGTGTCTAATGTTGTGTTAAGATTAACACGAAATTTATCATATATATTTTCTGATACTTTAATGTTTGTCCGATTAACACGAAATTTATCAAACTCATACTTTAATGACGTTTTTATGTTTTGTTGAAATTCATGCAGATGCAGCCATACCTTCCATATGTATTTCGAACGGGTGTGTGATTGAGATACATTTTTTACCGAATAGCATGTATCAATTTGATTATAAATCGGGTTCCATAAATTTGCCCCATGGTACGCAGACTACTTCAAATCTGCCCGAATAAAATTAAATTTATCATAGGTGGTAGAAAGACATGAATATGTTCCTTCGAGGGAATATTGACATACAATTGTACGTATAGTCGGCCCTGGCCTACTTTACAACTTTCCTTTCTGGTTGTTATTCTAAAGTGGCGGTAACTTTCCTTTTACCGGATTCCTAGTAAATAAGATTTTTTAATATATCGCATAAATACTGCTAGGAGTCAAGTTACAATAAAATAGTCTCCATATGAAGTTCTTTTTTATATAATCTGAATGCACACTACTATGGAGTGTAGGATATTCTTAAACTTAAGGGTCTTCTTTCGATTCAGATTTTGGCATAGCATACAAATATAATTTAGTTTCTGTTTCATATCAATTCTCATATTCATATTCTCTGTCCGATTGACTAGAAATGTTGCATATGCACCAAAGTTCCGATTCAAAATTACACAATGTGATGTTAGGTATTATATCGCCGACCCATTCGACTTTGGTCGTTTTCTTATATGTAGTCGCATACGAAAACGTGGAAACACTCTCATATTCCTATTTAAACGAATATTTTAATGGAATATTGTTTATTTTTATACCCTCCACCATAGTATGGAGGGTATATTAGTATTGTTTTTCCGTTTGTAACGCATCGAAATAATCATTTCCGACCCTATAAACTATATATATTCTTGATCAGTGTAAAATTATAAGACGATCTAAGCATGTCCGTCTGTCTGTTGTAATCACTATAGCGTCTAAACGAATTGAGATAGAGCCCCAAAATTTTGCATAGAGTCGTCTTTTGTCTGCAGGCAGGTCATTCGGTTCTTATTGGGTACTAACTGCCTCCACAAAAAATTATTAGTATAGGTCCACTTTTTCTGGTAGCCCCCATATAACGGTACCTCCTAATTTTCAGTATTTTGAGGTTCTTGAGCGCGTTTTTTAACCGAATTCGCTGAAATTTGGTACAGTGGGTTCTTATTGGGTACCAAATGTCCCTAATAAAAATTATGTATATAGGTCCACTTTTGTCTGGTAGCCCCCATATACGGGTACCTCCCCATATCCAGTTTTTGGGGGGTTTTGACCGTATTTTTTCACCGAATTGGCTGAAATTCGGTACTTTGAGTTCTTATTGGGTAGCAAATCTTTGTACTAAAAATTATAAATATAGGTCAATTTTTTCCCATATAAGGGTACCCCCCAATATTCGTATTTTAGGGATCTTGAGCGCGGTTTTCAACCGAATTCGCTGAAATTTGGTACATGGGGTTCTTATTGGGTACCAAATTTCCCCTCTAAAAATTATAAATATAGGCCCACTTTTTCTGGTAGCCCCCATATCCTTATATGGGGCCTCCCAATTTCCAGTTTTTGGGGGTTTTTACCGGATTTTTTCACCTAATTGACTGTAATTTAGTAATTTGAGCTCTTATTGGGTAGCAAATCTCTTCACAAAAAATTATAAATATATGTCAATTTTTTCGGGTAGCCCCCATATAAGGGTACCCCCAATTTTCGATATTTTGAGGTTCTTGTGCGCGTTTTTCAACCGAATTCGCTGAAATTTGGTAATTTGTAGTCGTATATGGTAACAAATCTCCCCACCAAAAATTATTAATATTCACCGCTCTTTATGGGTAGTCCCCATATACCCCCTTTTTTATATTAAAATAGTTTACTGATTTGTTCCGTGTGTTGCGGTTGGTTAGTCGTTACGGGGAATAGTCAATTTTTAACCTACAAAGACTATTTAGCCGTCTGTTGTAAGCATTCCGCCTTCTAAAGATATTGTGATAAAAAAAACTCAAACATGATGATAATGAAATATATCGGCAGACATTTAGGCGTATCCTCAATATAGTGATACCTCCTGAAGGAAAGAATTGAGATAAACAATTAAAATATTTGGTTCAAAATTGGCATATACCGGTCATTAATTAGGCATAGCCCTCATATGATGATATCCCCAAATATTCACTATTTCCTACACTATGTAATCAATATTGGTCCCTCTTTAGGCATAGCCTCATATAACTTTGTAATCTAAATTATAGTAGTTTGAGGATGTCATACTCTACAATGCGTTATCAATATCAGTCCACTTTTAGTATCTTACAGATTTTAGGAAAAATCCCCATTAAAAATTGCCGAAGTTTGTATTTGATGTACATAATGGTATACATAAATCGGTATTATCGGTATGTGCCCACTTTTTGGTATGTTCCCTATATTTTCATTGCATGTATCTGTCAGTATAACTATGGTGGAGGGTATCCAAAGTTCGGCCCGGCCGAACTTAACGCTTTTTCACTTGTTCAAACTTATAGTTTCAGACCCACCTTTTTCGCTACATTACAAATTGTCAGCCCTTTTCATTCGCATTTAAATCTCATTTTTTATGCAAGTCCATATTCATCATGTTAACAACAATCTGTTGTTCATTTCTTTGTTTTTCTTGCTCAACATTTTGATTTCTTTTGTTTGGTGAACTTTGTTTCTGCTGATAAGGCACATTTTAACTTCCATGTATTTGATTCGTTCGCCTGTTTAATGTTTGCTAATGGTGGCAGCAGGCACCGCCGGACAAAAGGCTGGCAAATAAGAATGCGGCTTGTTTCAGCCGTGGTGTGATGGTATGCAAAAGACCAACTGAAATGTAATTTAAAAATATGTTTATTTTTGGCCTATATCCAATGTGATGCGAGATGCAATGCAATTGTCAGCAACATTTTTGTTTCTTTGTATTTCATTTTTCTCTTCTTCTTATTCTTCGTGTTTAAGCTGAGCAGGCAGTTTAAACATGATTGTGTTTATATTGCTAAAACTGCAAAAAGGAGATACGAAAAAACGAAGAAGAAAATGTCCGTACAAAATATAAACAAATAAAATACAGATAATGAGGTTGTAGTTTTTTGTTGCTGCTATTGTTATCTTGTGTTACAGTTTATATCTTGAAAGTGTTTCGAGTTTTCCCCCAAGTTGTGAAAATTTGTTTTATATCTCTAATAAGTATGGTATTTACAAGAGGGTACTTATATTGTTGTTTGGACTTTTTGTATGTGCAACAAAAATAAATAGTATTGCTCTGGTTACGGATGGAAGAATATTTAAATGAAATGGGGGTTTCAATACAAACGGAGGAATTTTTAGGCACTTTGGTTGAATTTAAATATATTTGAAGAATGTTATTTTTGTATACGCTTCACCACACTATGGTACAGGGTATTATGTCTTTGTGCATATGTTTGTAACAGCAAAAGGAATCGAGATAGACCCGTGGTTCTTTTTAAGAATATGCATAGAATGACTTTCTGAGTCGATTTACGCATGTCCGTCTGTCCGTCCTCCGTCCGTCAGTACAGGTCACATATATGATCCGATTTGAATGAAATTTGGCACATGTCACTTATTTAGCCCAAGGACGAACCCTGTTGAAATTGGAGAAAATCGGTTCAGATTAAGATATAGCTTCCATATATAGTTTCTTCCGATTTTATTTAAATGGAACACCAAACTCCCAATATTTGTCCGATAGCGACAAAATTTTGAACAGAGTACTGAATTAGGTTTAGATTGATACATGCCAAGTTTTGTTGAAATCGGTTCAGATTTAGATATAGCTCCCATATATAGTTTCATCCGATTTTATGTAAATGGAGCACCATACTGCCAATATTTGTCCGATTGAGACAAAATTTTGCACAGAGTATTGAATTATGCCCAGATTGATGTATGCCAAGTTTTGTTGGAATCGGTTTAGATTTAGATATAGCAAAATTTAGCACTGCGTACTGAAGTGAAACAAAATTTAACACAGAGTACTGAATTAGGTCTATATTGATGCATGAAAAGTTTTGTATTGGATTTTGTGTCAAGATAAATTTTGGATGGCGCACTGTGTCCATTTATATATAGATCTTTTATATATTTTGGTCGATGATTGACATTCAATTTTTCTTACATTTCAAATTGGTAACCAAAGTGGTGAATATTGTCCAAAAAGTAAAAACTTCGTTTTGTTGAAAGGGTTGACATTTGGTGCCCGAAGTGGCCTAGCGTTGTCGTGGTTGAACACGACACCTCTTCTGTTGGCCAATTCTGACCGTTTCTGGTCAATTGCTATCTTCAAATGATCCAGATGTTGACAGTACAGATCAGAATTTAGCGCTTGGCTATATGTAAGCAACTCATAATAAATAATCTCCTTCCAGTCCCACCAAATGTATAGCAGAACCTTCCTGGCCATTAGTCCTGGTTTGGCCACCGTTTGAGATGCTTCACCACTCTTTGACCACGATCGTTTTCGCATAGGGTTATCGTATGTGATCCATTTCTAATCTTAAGTCACCACCCATTTAAGAAATGGCTCTTTCACATTCTGTTTGGCCAAGGCTTCGCGGATGGAAATTCGACCCATTCTATTTATACCCTTCACCACAGG
>NW_026883326.1:0-48971 GCF_032173495.1 Musca vetustissima | reverse complement strand
ATAGACACATGGTTACTTTTGAGAATATGCATAGAATCACTTTCTGAGTCGATTTATGCATGTCCGTCCGTCCGTCCGTCCGTCTGTCCGTCTGTCCGTCTGTCCGTCTGTCTGTCCATGTTAAATTGTAAACAAAGTACAGGCCGCATTTATTATCCGAATTGGATGAAAATTGGTATAGGTCACTTATTCGGCCCAAGGACGAACCCTATTGAAATTGGGAAAAATCGGTTCAGATTTAGATATAGCTCCCATATATATATTTAACCGATTTAATGTAAACGATCCCTATATATCTTTCGATTTGCACGAAATTTGGTACAGCCTAATCATTTAGGTCTAGAATTATGTCTGCCAATTTTCGTGAAAATCGGTCCAGATTTAGATATAGCTCCCATATATAGTTTCGTCCGATTTCATGTAAATGGTGCACCATAATCCCTATATATCCTTCGATTTGCACCAAATTTGGCATAACGTACTGAATTGAGCCTAGAATTATGTCTGCCAAGTTTCGTGAAAATCGGTCCAGATTTATATATAGCTCCCATATATAGTTTCGTCCGATTTCATGTAAATGGTGCACCAAAGTCCCTATATATCCTTCGATTTGCAAGAGATTTGGCATAACGCACTGAGTTGAGCCTAGAGTCATGTCTGCCAAGTTTTGAGAAAATCGGTCAAGATTTATATATAGCTCCCATATATAGTTTCGTCCGATTTCATGTAAATGGTGCACCAAAGTCCCTATATATCCTTCGATTTGCAAGAGATTTGGCATAACACACTGAAATGAGCCTAGAGAGATATCTGCCAAGTTTCGAGAAAATCGGTCCAGATTTCTATATAGCTCCCATATATAGTTTCGTCCGATTTCATGTAACTGGTGCACCAAAGACGCTATATACCTTTCGATTTGCACGAAATTTGGCATAACCTACTGAATTAAGCCTAGAGTGATGTCTGCCAATTTTCGTGAAAATCGGTCCTGATTTAGATATAGCTCCCATATATAGTTTCGTCCGATTTCATGTAAATGGTGCACCAAAATCCCTATATATCCTTTGATTTGCACCAAATTTGGCATAACGTACTGAATTGAGCCTAGAATTATGTCTGCCAAGTTTCGTGAAAATCGGCCCAGATTTATATATAGCTCCCATATATAGTTTCGTCCGATTTCATGTAAATGGTGCACCAAAGTCCACATATATCCTTCGATTTGCAAGAGATTTGGCATAACGCACTGAGTTGAGCCTAGAGTCATGTATGCCAAGTTTTGAGAAAATCGGTTCAGATTTAGATATACCTCCCATATATAGTTTCGTCCGATTTAATGTAAATGGTGCCCCAAAGTCCCTATATATCTTTCGATTTGCACGAAATTTGGCATAACCTACTGAATTAAGCCTAGAGTGATGTCTGCCAAGTTTCGAGAAAATCGGCCCAGATTTAGATATAGCTCCCATATACAGTTTCGTCCGATTTCATGTAAATGGTGCACCAAAGTCCCTATATATCCTTCGATATGCAAGAGATTTGGCATAACGTACTAAATGAAGCATAGGGTGATGTCTGCCAAGTTTCGAGAAAATCGGTACAGATTTATATATAGCTCCCATATATAGTTTCGTCCGATTTCATGTAAATGGTGCACCAAAGTCCCTATATATCCTTCGATTTGCACGAAATTTGGTACAGCCTAATCATTTAGGTCTAGAATGATGTCTGCCAAGTTTCCTGAAAATCGGTCCAGATTTAGATATAGCTCCCATATATAGTTTCGTCCGATTTCATGTAAATGGTGCATCAAAAGTCCCTATATATCTTTCGATTTGCACCAATTTTGGCATAACGTACTGAATTGAGCTTAGAATTCGTGAAAATCGGTTCAGATTTAGATATAGCTCCCATATATAGTTTCGTCCGATTTCATGTAAATGGTGCACCAAAGTCCCTATATATCTTTCGATTTGCACGAAATTTGGCATAAGGTACTGAATTGAGTCTAGAGTGATGTCTGCCAAGTTTTAAGAAAATCGGTTCAGATTTAGATATACCTCCCATATATAGTTTCGTCCGATTTCATGTAAATGGTGGACCAAAGTCCCTATATATCTTTCGATTTGCACGAAATTTGGCATAACGTACTGAATTGTTCCTAGAGTGATGTCTGCCGAGTTTTGAGAAAATCGGTTCAGATTTATATATACCTGCCATCAGGGACGTACGCAGGGGGTGAGCCCTGGGGGCCCGATTTGCACGAAATTTGGCATAACGTACTGAATTGAGCCTAGAGTGATGTCTCTCTGTCTGTCTGATGTTCGTCCGATTTCATGTAAATGGTGCCCCAAAGTTCCTATATATCTTTCGATTTGCACGAAATTTGGCATAACGTACTGAATTGAGCCTATATATGGGAGCCAAGTTTCGAGAAAATCGGTCTATATAGCTCCCATATATATTTCATGTTAATAGTCCTGTTTAATATACCCATAGTGGTGAAGGGTATCATATAGTCGGCCCCGTCCGACTTTACTACTTTCCTTACTGGTTTTGAATAGATAAGAAGAAAGCACACACTCGCATACATATGTACATCATGGGTATGAATATGGATGTTGCAAAAAAATGACAATAAATATTATTTGACATTTTTTGTTTTTGTTATTACTGTTTGGTATATGTTGTGGCAAATTCATTGACAGGGGTCAATTACCCCGTAGATGTAATCAATGAAATTGCAGTTGCAAGTGTTTTTTAAGGGAACATTAATTGGAAATTGATGGGTAAAAACAAATTCAGCAATATTTTTCGCTAGAAAAACACAATTCAGCAATATTTTTCGCTAGAAAAACACAATTCAGCAAGGTTTTTCTAACTGAAAACTTAATTCAGCTAAGTTTTTCAATATAAAAATTCAATTAAGCAAAGTTTTTCTGACAGAAAACCTAAATCTGCAAGTTTTTATTAATGGAAAACACAATTCAGCAAGGGTTTTATAACAAAAAACTCAATTCAGCTGCATTCCTTTCAAAGATATACACAATTTAGCAAATTTTACCAAGAGGAAACTAAATTCAGCTAAGTTTTCAATAGAAAATTTCAAGTCAGTTAAATTTTTTGATAGAAAAACACATTTCAGCTAGGTTTTTCCAACAGTAAACCGTATTCAGCTAGGATTTACCAATGGAAAACACAATTCAGCATGGTTTTTTATAACAAAATACTTAATTCAACTGCATTCCTTCCAAAGATAAAATTAGCAAGTTTTACCAACGGAAAACTTAATTCAGCTAAGTTTTTCGATAGAAAAATGGAATTCAGCAACGATTTTCTATTAGAAAACTCAAGTCAGCTAAATTTTGAGATAGAAAAAAACAATTCAGCAAGGGGTTTCTTACCGCAAACCGAATTCAGCAAGGTTTTTCCAACGGAAAACATTATTTAGCAAGGTTTTTATAATAAAAAACTCTAATCAGCTGAATTCCTTCCAAAGATATACACAATTAAGCAAGTTTCACCAACGTGGATCTGAATTATAAGTTTTTTCATAAAAAAATCAATTCATCTAAAGTTTTCTATTAGGAAACTTAATTCAGATAAATTTTTCGATAGAAAAAGACTATTCAGCAAGGTTTTTCTAACAGAAAACCTAATTCCGCAAGGTTTTACCAATGGAGACAAAATTCAGTAAGGTTTTTTGTAGCAAAATAACTCAATTCAACTACATTCCTTACAATGGTATTCACAATACAGCATGTTTTAATAACGGAAAATAAAATTATAAATTTATTAAATAAATTTGTCGATAGAAACACACAATTAAGCAAGGTTTTTTCTGAAAGAAAACATAATTCAGCAAGGTTTTTCTAACAGAAAACGGAATACAGCAAGGATTTTCCAACGGAAAACACAATTCAGAAAGGCTTTTATAAAAAAAGTCAATTCAGCTTTATTCCTTACAAAGGTATACACAATTCAGCAAGCTTTTTCAATAGAAAACTTAATTTAGCAAAAATTTTCGATAGAAAAATTTAATTCAGCTAAAGTTTTCTATTGGAAAACTCAAGTCAGCAACATTTTTCAATAGAAAATTATAATTCAGCAAGGTTTTTGTAATAGAAAACACAATTCAGCTAGGTTTTTTAACAGAAAACACAATTCAGCAAGGTTTTTATAACAAAAACTCTGTTTCTTCCAAAGATATACACAATTCAGCAAGTTTTAACAACGGAAAACTTAATTCAACTAAGTTTTTCGGAAGAAAAATGCAATTCAGCTAAGATTTTCTATTACACAATTTAATTCAGCTAAATTTTTCGATAGAAAAACACATTTCACCACGTTCTACCAACGAAAAACTTAATTCAGCTATGTTTTTCAATAGAAAAATTTAATTCAGCAAGATTTTTCTAACGGAAAACACAATTCAGCAAGGGTTTAGTAAAAGGGATTAGTAAAATAAAATATCCTGATAAATTTTTTATAGAAAAAAATTATTCAGAAAAAATATTTGAATACATTTTTTAAAGACAAAAATGTCAGGATAAATGTTTTATAAAAAAAATTATCCGATAAATTTTCTTGTAGTAAAACTAATTATCCGCATAATATTTTATATAGAAAAAAATATACGGACAATTTTGTATAATGGAAAATATCCGGATAATATTTTATAAAGAAACGAATTTATTGAATACATTTTTTTATAGAAAAAATTATTTGAAAATTATCCGGATAATTTTGTTATAAAAAAAATTTACTCGAATTAATTATTTTTTTTTTCTGTAAAAATTATTTTTTACCATAACAAATTTTATTATTTATTTTTAACTTTTATTTCATAATCACACAAAAAGGTCACTAATTGACCCCCGCATCATTCCAAGTGTTGTGTAAATACCTGATGATAACATTTCCAACGAAATCGAAATATGATATATTCTCTTGTAATTTTTTGTTTTCAAAACATACCTGAAAGTAAAATAAAAAATAAAATATTAAAAAAAAACATAAATAAATAAGTACGAACATCTTCAGATAGAGGATAAATGATATCATTAGTGGCATATTATTATGGTAAATAACCATAACTTATAATAATAATCAACAGTTTAACTAATTTTCCAGCGAGAAAAAAAACCAAACAAAAAATTTTCCACGTTAGAACAAGTTTCCAAAAAAACTTATTTGCAACAAAAGGTTTTGTTTTGGAAAACCGTGTAACCAAATACACACAACTTTTAAATTTTATTAGGCAAATATAAAAAAACGAAAATGAAAATTAAATTGCCAACAAAAACAAATAACCATCAATGGACGACCGAACGCTGCAACATCATCACCATCATCACACATTTTGGGATTTGGTTTGACGCGTTATGGTGTTGCGCATGCGCATGCACACACCACCATTGCAAGCAACAAGAGGCCGACCGATCGCTCTCGCTATGATGGGAACTCAAAATATTTATGTGCGCAATATTTTGTCCAAGTCAGGCAGACAGACAAGTGAGTTGACGAGTTTGGTGGGGGGATGGCTTGCAACAGCCGCCACAACTCCAGGTTGGTTGCAGTTGGGCAATTTACTGGCTTTACGATTCACAGTTCAGACCAGGCCATACCAAACTAAACTAGACACTTGAAATCAAATGCCTAGTTGGTTGGATGTAGTTATTTCGTAGAAAAAGCAACAACAACAAAATCAACAACCTACAGAGACATGTTGTTGCTTTAAATGAAATAAAAAAAAAGCCGAATAATAGCCGCTGATGGAATCAAGTCGTATTTAAAAAAATTAAAAAAAAACAAGCCACAATAATCCTTAAATGAAAATGCTTGTCTTAACGCCACCAGTAACACACTTTAACGCATAAAAATAATAAAATACCAAAAACAAAAAATTTGAAATAGAAAAAAACCTCTTGAAAACCATGATGAGATGCAACTCAAAAAAAAAAAAAAAAAAACGTCAGGCCAGACGGCCAACAAATTTTTATAGGCATTGCAACGGAGGCAACAATCGTCAATCTTGTTTTTTAATTTAGGATTTTTTTCTTCTTTTGCCTATGGATGTTGAAATTTAATCAATATGTTTTTTTTTGGTCCAGAGAAGTCCAAATCTTGAGCACAGTAAAAAACATTAAAAGAAAATACACTCATATCAGGTTAATTTTATATAAAAACCAGTGAGCGGAGCAGTATAGTCGAACGGGGCCAACCATACGATACCCTACACAACTACCACGCAACTCTAACTTTCTGGGGATTTTTATTCCAAGCCTGAAGAATATTTCGAGATAGTTGCACCCTCTTGCCCGGTTAGGGGTCAACAGCACCTCATCCTTACACTGACATATTTTCCGTATATTACTAATATCCAATACAGCCCTTCTAATTACTTGTTCAGATTCCCTTCACCGCGGGTTGTGTTGTGATGTTCGGCTTTCAATTGTGGCCTATAGATCGACTCGACAAAAGATTAAAAAATTAAGATTTCGGTTCACTTCATCCCAAAATTATTATCTGATCTTCGCCGAAAATTATAGGCGTTGTCCTTGACCATAACTGGAACCTCATGGAAAATTTCAAAGCGATCAGAGCTATATTTCCGCCCTCTAGTGTGATAATGGGTTACTGAATAATATGTGAATACGAAACACCTGTAAATATTTAAGTGTAACTCCCACATCCGAGTACATGCGACAATATAATTGGTAAGGTCAATCACTCCTCTTGGATATACTGTCAACATCTCGGGTCTATGACCTTAAGGGGTAAATATTTACGCCATAGAATACAAATTTTGTAATTTTTCACACAATAGTCTGGGTCCGTTTGACCCCGCCAAATATGGACCAATCTTTATCACAAAAGGCACGCTTATTCTTTGGGCAACTTTTCGGGTCTATGACTTTCAGGAATAAATATATAAGCCATAGCATACAAATGTTGTAATTTTTCACACAATAGTCTGGGTCCAATTGAGCCCGCCAAATAAGGACCAATCTTTATCACAACAGGTACGCTTATTCTTTGGATCGAACGTCTTCTCCATGTAAAAATTCGCGATGTTCGGACCATAATTGCGGTCTCTGGAGCGACCACAAAATCAAACAAAATTAAAGTTTTTGGTCCATTTTGTCCCCTAAATATTAACCGATCTTTACCAAAAACAATAGGGGCCTTCATTGGCCAGAACCCATCCTACATGCAAAATTTTGTGAAGATTGGTCCATAACTGTGGCCTGTATCGTGTTTACAAATTATAATGGACAGACGGACGGACACACATGTCTAGATCGACTCAGCTAGTCGAGATATGGTATACTTAAAGGTGTGCAAAGGACCAATATTTCGCGACGTTACAAACTCTTGGGGCTGCAAAAAGCTATAATACCCTGATAAAATAGTGTATGGTACAAAAAATTACTTTTTTTAAATTAGCCGGATAATATTATTTAAAAAATATATATATACGGATATTTGTTTCTTTTTAAAGAAAAAAAAAATATCCGGTGTTTTAAATAGTATCTGGATAATTATACCCTTCACCAAACTGTGGTACAGGGTATTATGTCTTTGTGCATATGTCTGTGACAGGCAAAAGGAAGCGAGATAGACCCATAGTTCCTTTTGAGAATATGCATAGAATCACTTTCTGACTCGATTTATGCATGTCCGCCCGTCTGTAGATGTTAAATTGTAAACAAAGTACAGGTCGCATTTACTATGATCCGATTTGGATGAAATTTGGCACAAATCACTTAGTTGGCCCAAGGACGAACCCTATTGAAATTCAAAAAAATCGGTTCAGATTTATTTTCGTCCGATTTTATGTAAATGGTGCATAATATCTTTCAAATTGCACGAAATTTGGCACAGCGTAATGAATTAGGAATAGAATGATGTCTGCCAAGTTTCGTGAAAATCGGTCCATATTTTGATATAGCTCCTATATATAGTTTCGTCCGATTTGCACGAAATTTGGCATAACGTACTGAATTGAGCCTAGAGTGATGTCTGCCAAGTTTCGTGAAAATCGGTACAGATTTAGATATAGCTCTCATATATATTTTTGCCCGATTTAAGGTAAATGGTGCACCAAAGTCCCTATATATCGTTCAATTTTCACGAAATTTGGCACAGCGTACTAACTTAGGTCTAGAGTGATGTGTGCTAAGTTTAGTGAAAATCGGTTCAGATTTAGATATAGCTCCCGTCTATAGTTGCGTCCGATTTAATGTAAATGGTGTACCAAAGTCCCAATATATCTTTCGATTTGCACGAAATTAGGCATAGACGTACTGAAATGAGCCTAGAATTATGTGTGCCTAGTTTCATGAAAATCGGTTGAGATTTAGATACAGCTCCCATATATATTTTCGTCCGATTTAAGGTAAATGGTGGACAAAAGTCCCTACATATCATTCGAATTGCACGAAATTTGGTATATCGTAGTGAATTAGGTCTATAGTGATGTGTGAAAATCGGTAAAGATTTAGATATAGCTCCCATATATATCTTTGTCCGATTTGAGGTAAATAGACCACTAAGACCATGGAAATCTTTTTATTTCCACGAAATTTGGCACAGAGCACTTAATTGATTCTAGAATGATGTGTGTTAAGTTTCGTGAAAATCGGTTCAGATTTAGATATAGCTCCTTTCTATATTTTAGTCCGATTTAAGATAAATGGTGCACCAATGTCCCTATATTTCAATCGATTTGCACGAATTTTGGCATAACGTACTGAATTGAGCCTAGAATGATGTCTGTCAAGTATCTTGAAAATCGGTCCTGATTTAGATATAGCTTCCATAAATATCTTCGTCCGATTTAAGGTAAATGGTTAACCAATGTCCCTATATATCATTCGATTTGCACGAAATTTGACATAGCGTACTGAAATAAGTCTTGAATGGTGTGTGCTAAGTTTCGTTAAAATCGGTTCAGATTTAGATATAGCTCCCATATATATCTTCGTCCGTTTTAAGATAAATGGTGTACCAAAGTCCCTATATATATTTCGATTTGCACGAAATTTGGCATAGCGTACTGAATTAAGTCTATAATGATGTGTGCTAAGTTTAGTGAAGATCGGTCCCCATTTAGATATAGCTCCCGTATATAGTTTCGTCCGATTATATCTTTCGATTTGCACGAAATTTTGTATACCGTACTGTATTGAGCCCAGAATGATGTGTGCCAAGTTTCCTGAGAATCGTTTCGGATTTAGATATAGCTCCCATATATATTTTCGTCCGATTTTAGGTAAATGGTGCACCAAAGCCCCTATATATCTTGCGATTTGCACGAAATTTGGAATAGCGTACTAAATTAAGTCTAGAGTGATGTGTGCTAAGTTTCGTGAAGATCGGTAAGATTTAGATATAGCTCCCATATATATTTTTGTCCGATTTAAGGTAAATTGTGCACCAAAGTCCCAATATATCTTTCGATTTGCACGAAATTTGGCATAACGTACTGAATTGAGCCTAGAATGATGCCTGCCAAGTTTAGTGAAAATCGGTCCAGATTTAGATATAGTTCCAATATATAGTTTCGTCCGATTTCATGTAAATGGTGCCCCAAAGTCCCTATATATCCTTCGATTTGCACGAAATTTGGCATAACGTACTGAATTTAGCCTAGAGTGATGTCTGCCTTATAGATTGATTTTAAGTAATTTACGCACCAAGAAACCAATAGGAACAAAACGTTCTAAAATTAGTATAACCTAACCTGTGACAAGTGTGTTTGAAATCGCTTAATATTTGGATAGAGCTTCCATATATATTTTCGCCCGATTTCAAGTAATCAAACTCCTCATGTTAGTCAGATTGACAGCAAATTTTGCACAACGTACAAAATTGAGCATAGAATTACGTAGTTGCGTTTTCTAAAAGTACAGGCATAGCCCAACGGATGACCTATTTATATTTGTTTGAAGTCGATTTACATAATTTATGGACAGATCTAGGTAGATTCACATTTAGATAAATATCACATATTTTATTTCATCCAATTTCATGTTAATAGTCCTGTTTAATATACCCATAGTGGTGAAGGGTATCATATAGTCGGCCCCGTCCGACTTTACTGCTTTCCTTACTGGTTTCTTCTATAAAAAATATTATCAGAATATATTTTTTTATTTTATCCCAGTGCCATCGAACTGACCCCCACCTGAATCCCCATGCACATTTTTTCCACATTATGAAAAGTAAGTTTCACTTTTGTTTTATTTTGTCGTGAGCGTTTTCTTCTTCTTCTATTGCTTTACAAATTTAACCGCCGTTAACTGCAACGGGCATCTTGTAGTGGAATTGTTGCTTGATTAATATCATCTGCAACGGCAATTGTTGCATCCATTCGCACAGACACACACACACACATCCACTCACTCTCTCACACACGTTTAACAACAATAAAACCATAACTCTTTTTTTATTTGGGAGAAGATTACATTTTTTTGAAATTTGATAGAAGTAGAAGAAGATGAAGATGAAGAAAACAATTGCCCCCAAAGTAGTTGCTTTGAAGAAGTGTAAAAATTCCAGCGCTCAAAAAATAATGATCGTATCTCTCAAAAATAACAGACAGCTTCCTTGAGAAGTTGTAGTTCGAGTTTAAGACACCTTGTTGTTTGTTGTTGTTGTTACTGTTATTGTTGTTGATCTGAAGGCTTTTGTTGCGTTTCGGAGTTTTTTTTTCGGCAATCATGGGAATTTGTTGCAATTGTTTTAATGGATCAAAAGAAAAAAATTAGAAAAAACTTTTTTGCTAGAAAAATTAGCCGGATAATTTTTCTATAAAAATATTTTCGTGTATTTTTTTTTTCTAAATTATAAAAAAATATCCGGTTACAATGTTTATAGAAAAAAAAATATCGGGATATTTTTTAGAAAAAAATTATCCGGTTATAATTTTTATAGAAAAAAAATTATCCGGATATTTTTTTTATAAAAAGAAAATACTCGAATAATTATTTATAAAAAAATTATCCGGATATTTATAAAAAAATATTTTTTTTATAACAAAAATGATCCGGATATTTTTTTACAAAAAATACTTGGGTATTATTTTTTTAATAAAAAATACCCGAGTAATAATTTTTACAAAAAATTTCCGGGTACAATATTTTTACAAAAAACCCGGTTTTTTTACAAAATATACCCGGATAATATTTTTTTAAAAAAAAAGCATTCCAATAAATTATTTTTTTTAATTGTCGGAAAAAAGTTATTCTGATATTTTTCTATTGTTAAAAAAATACGGATATTTTTTTATAAAAAATTAACCGGATAAAGTTTTATAAAAAATTAATCGAAAACTATGTATTTTTTAATTTTCTCTTACCGAAATTTTTTTATAACAAAAATTATCCGGATATTTTTTTACAATAAATATCCGGGTACAATTTTTGTACAAAAAGCACGGTTATTTTTTTACAAAATATACCCGGATAAAAATTTTTAAATAAAAAAGTATTCGAATAAATTATTATTTTTTTTAATTGTCGGAAAAAAAATTATTCGGATACTTTTCTATTGTTAAAAAAAATACGGATAATTTTTTATAAAAAATTAACCGGATAAATTTTTATAAAAAAATCGAAAATTATTTTTTTTTAATTTTAATATCCGGGTACAATTTTTTTACAAAAAATCCGGTTATTTTTTACAAAATATACCCGGATAAAAATTTTTAAATAAAAAAGTATTCGAATAAATTATTATTTTTTTTAATTGTCGGAAAAAAAATTATTCGGATACTTTTCTATTGTTAAAAAAAATACGGATAATTTTTTATAAAAAATTAACCGGATAAATTTTTATAAAAAAATCGAAAATTATTTTTTTTAATTTTTTCATACAAAAATTTTAGCATATTTTTGACTATTGGTGGTCTGTCATATTATATTCGCATACATTAGCCAAACGGCGGCCACACAAAGAATGCCACATGCAGCTGGTTCTGCAGTAAGGCATTCATTCATGTATTTGTTTTTGCCACACAGGTTTTCTTGGGCAATGTTTTTTTCTCTTTTTTGCTTTTTCGGTAGAGACAAGTTTTAAGTTTTTTCTTGTTATTGTTTTTACATAGATGAAATGAAGGCACTTAAGTTTTTCATTTCTTGCCACCAGATATGTACGATGTACCGTTAGCTATTAGATCAGGTCTATGGGTATTGCAAATCTCTTAAAAAAAGGAATCGTCGTTGGGGTGACTTTTTTTGTTTTGAAATAAAAACTAGTTGAGTGAACGAAGGAAAAAAGTTGTTTATTTCTTTGAAAATCAAATTTAAGACTTTCTCAGGCCTTAATTTGCAGAAAAACACACACACACTCACACACATTTGTTATCATTTCATAGCAATACGAGCGTTTTTTGTCATTTATTATACCGCTCTAGGTCCCATGAAACCGGTACTACGCCCCTTTAGGCAAAAATAAATTAAATGAAGAAAAACAGCAAAAGAAAAACAAAAGATGAAGAAGAAGTAGATGAAAAACACAGATCATTTACAGTGTGATAAACTTGTCAACGTTGATTGTAAGGAAAAAAAAATTACGGGAAAACTGTAACATGGGAATCTCACATTGTGTGTGGGCACAGGGAGGACCAAAATTTGAATGGACCAACATTTTTAAAAAATATTTTTATAATACGTTTTTATAGAAGAAAAGAATTATTTTAAATATTTCCCAAAGAAATTAGAGAGCTGACAAATGTTTTACATTTTATTCGATTTCTCATCAATCATTTCATTTAAATACCGGACGATTTGAATGATTTTCCATCATCAGAAAGTTTCATTAGTTTTTTTTACTTTCCTGTTCATGAAATGGCCCTCTTTGATTATAAAAAACAACAACAAATTTCTTTGTTTTGTTGTAACGAAAAGTCATTTGGGTACCTTTAATTCGAAATGTGGGTTAATCGATTGGAAAGCAAATAAAACGCAAATTGATAGGCTAGAAAAAAATTGTTTAAAAATCCAAGCCAATAATAACTATTTAAAAAAATATTAAAAAAAATCCGCGTCTTTTGTAGCTACTCGAAAAATTTACGCCTATTACAAGAAAAAAACCAGTAAGGAAAGTAGTAAAATCGGACTGTGCCGACTATATGATACCCTTCAGAACTTTGGGTATATTGTACATATGTACCCTTACAATTGCATGTCGAAGGAAATTTAAAAATAAAATTTTATTTCATTCGGGCAGATTTAGAGTCGTCTGCGTAACATGGAACAAACGATTTATAGCTAAATGGATGCACATTATTCGGTACGCCGCATTTTTAAAAATTTAATTTCAATCAGACACCCGTTCGAAATACATATGGAAGCTATGGCTGCAACTGCACCAATATCAACAAAACCCAATAACGCCATTCAAGTCTCAATTTAATACGTTGTGAAAAATTTCGTGTTAATCGGACAAATATTAGGAGTTTGATGCAGCATTTATGTAAAATCGGACTAAAATATATATATATATATATATATATATGGGAGCTATATATAAATCTGAACCGATTTTCACGAAACTTAGCACACATCATTCTAGGCTTAATTCAGTACGCTGTGCCAAATTTCGTGCAAATCGAAAAATATATAGAGTCTTTACATTAAATCGGACGAAAATATATATGGCAGCTATATCTAAATCTGAATCGATTTTCACGAAACTTAGCACACATCATTCAGGACCTAATTCAGTACCTTATGCCAAATTTCGTGCAAATCGAAGGATATAAAGGGACTTTGGTGCACTATTTACCTCAAATCGGACGAAACTATATATGGGTGCTATATATAAATCTGAAGCGATTTTCTCGAAACTTGGCACACGTCATTCTAGACTGAATTCAGTTCCCTATGCCAAATTTCGTGCAAATCAAAAGATATATAAGGTCTTTGGTGCACCATTTGCCTTAAATCGGACGAAAATATATATGGCAGCTATATCTAAATCTGAATCGATTTTCACGAAACTTAGCACACATCATTCAGGACCTAATTCAGTACCTTATGCCAAATTTCGTGCAAATCGAAGGATATAAAGGGACTTTGGTGCACTATTTACATTAAATCGGACGAAAATATATATGTGAGCTATATTTAAATCTGAACCGATTTTCATGAAACTTAGCACACATCATTCCAGGCCTAATTCATTACGCTGTGCCAAATCTCGTGCAAATCGAAGATATATAGGATTTTTGGTGCACCATTTATGTAAAATCGGACGAAAATATATTTGGGAGATATATCTTAATCTGAACCGATTTTCATGAAACTCAGCACACATCATTCCAGGCCTAATTCATTACGCTGTGCCAAATCTCGTGCAAATCGAAGATATATAGGATGTTTGGTGCACCATTTATGTAAAATCGGACGAAAATATATATGGGAGCTATATCTAAATCTTAACCGATTTTCACGAAACTTAGCACACATCATTCTAGGCTTAATTCAGTACGCTGTGCCAAATTTCGTGCAAATCGAACAATATATAGGGTCTTTGGTACACCATTTATATTAAATCCGACGAAAATATATAGGGGAGATATATCTAAATTTGAACCGATTTTCACGAAACTTAGCACACATCATTCCAGGCCTAATTCATTACGCTGTGCCAAATTTCGTGCACATCGAAAGCTTTATAGGGACTTTGGTGCATCATTTATATTAAATCGGTCGAAATTATATATGGGAGCTATATCTAAATCTGGACCGATTTTCAGGAAACTTAACACACATCATTCTAGATCTAATTCAGTACACTATACCAAATTTCGTACAAATCGAAAGATATATAGGGTATTTGGTGGATCATTTAACTTAAATCGGACGAAAATATATATGGGAGCTATATTAAAATCTGAACCGATTTTTTCCAATTTCCATATGGTTCGTCCTTGGGCCGAATAAGTTAACTGCGCCGAATTTCTTTCAAATCGGATTTTAAACGCGACCTGTACTTTGTTCACAAAAATACATGGACGGACGGACGGACAGACGGTTACATTTTTTAGGATTATTAACGGAATATTTTTTTTCAAAAAAAAAATATCGATTTTTTTATTGTTCTTACAAAAATGTTAGTTACTGTTGGTGGGCTATCATATTATATTCCCTTACATTAGCAAGAATGGACAAGAATTGGCGAAAACTGAAAAGTTCCGGTCCTAACCTAAAATAAAATAATTGAATTTTTGGATCAAACAAAAAAAAAAAAAAAAATAGTGTAATTATATCCATGGGTTCTCCCATTTACAAAAATGTATAATTTTTGTCTTTCGGACAAGAATTGCAGAATTCTGAAAAGTCTCAGTCCTTTGGCAGAACTACTTAGTTTCTGAACCCAAACAACGCTGGGATTGAAAAATCGCTTGCAATTAATTCTATAGAGACTGCCATTTACAAAAATGCAATATGAATTGAAACTACTCTATAGAGGCTGTCGTTCACAAAAATGTGAAATTTTCTCTGTGAGCCCAAAATTGCGGAAACTGTCCGGTCTTCACAAAATAACATTTTTTTTATTTTTTATTTTTATTATTTTGAAAATTTTTTTATACTCAAAAATTGGCCCATTTCAGTCACCAAACGAAAAAAAAATATTTTTCGTAGATCTTCTCTCTAGATATGAGCATGACATTCCACGCCATCTATTCGCATTTTTTTCCGAAGTACTGCAATTTCCTTTTGCCTCTATAATTCTCGTTGTTGTTGTTGCTGCTGCTGATGTTGAACTTATTTCTTTATATGAAGTAATTTATTATAGTGAACTAATTTTTTAAGTAAACAAAATTAGTAACAATAATAATTGTGAAAAAAAAACTCTGAGCGGGAAGAGGGAGAGGAGGTGGGTGGTGGTGCTGGAGAATGCAAAAAAAACGATCTGAAAAAGAAAACAATTGGCGTCACATAAAAACGTGCGGTGTTCACAGCGTCGTCGTCGTGGTGCACTAACCATACAGTTTATTGTCACATGTCACGTTATCAATGTGAACAAATGTACGAAACGGCGACCAAAACGAATGAACGATCGTCGTGGATCCCCAATTCAATGGTGATGTTGTGTGTGAAATGGAGACTTGGCTGGATGGGGTCTAAGTAGTGCGGTTTGAGATTAACGGAGACCAAATTACAACAAAAGAAAAAAATGAGGTAGTACACTACATTAAGGTCTGAAGGCTTGTAATATTATATGGTGGCACTGTAAGAGTTTGTTATGGGCCAGAGGCTTGGAAGCAAGCCAGCCAACCCAACCAGCCAACCATTGCTGCTGCATAGAAAATCCATTCATATTGCCATTGTGTGTCTTTGTATGTGTGCAATGACTTCAAACACCCGTTGAAGTTGTTTGTTTGTCTCTGCAGCAGCTGTTGTTGTTGTTGTTTACGATTGTCACCATGCAACCGACCGATCGACCGTTGTTGTCTCCAACACTGCTCTAAGCAGAGGGAACCCCAAAGGTGCCCCAGCTAACCAACCAAACGAACTTATCTAACGTTTTCGATCGATCATTGAACCTCAAAGAATTCAACATTGCTTCAGATGTTGGTGCTGTTGTTGTTTTTTTTCGTTTTTTGCATAGCGGTTAAATGTTGTTTACCTTGAAAGAGGTGCAAATCCAATAACAATAATTACAACAATAACAATAAATACAACTATAACTAAATGAAATAAAATGCAATTTATTTATTGTTATTATTATTGTTGTTATTGCAATATGTTGGCAAGAATGTTGCAAATTTTATAGAATTCCAAAATAAAGAAAAAATATTCAAAACTCTCTATGGGAAAATTTTCCGATTTAAATACCAAAAATATAAAAAATGCAATTTGGCTCGATATGGGTCCCCATATTCAAAATTTTGAAAATTTTAAAAATATCGAGCCAAATTGCATTTTTTTATATTTTTGGTATTTAAATCGAAATTGGGCCTAAATGATACATAATCCTTTATTTTAAGTGAGTGGTGTCAAAGGAGAATATGTTCCACATCGAATTTTACTATGGGTCTCCAAAGAAAATAAATCTCCAGGATTGATGTATATCAGTAAAATATCGGTACCAATTTGGATACATATATCGAAAAATGATCTATTGATGTTGTCGTTATAAATTTTGTAGTTCTATTGGATCGAAGGCATTTTCTCCCTCAAATCGTCATTTTCGGTGGTTGATGCTAATGGAGAAAATATTCTACATAAAATTTCACTATAGGTCTCCAAAGAAATGGACTCGGTATATACAATACATCTAAGAGAAAACATGATTGCATTTGGTTCCATAAGAACGAAATTGCATTTTTTGGAATTATTTGTTTTATTTTCAGAATTTGGTAGAAATAACCTTTAATCGTTCACTTTAGGGCAGCGATGTCAATGCAGATTATGTTCTACATGCATTTTTACTATGGGCCTCCACATAAATTAAATTTCTAGGACAGATATGTATTAATAAAATATCAGTGCCAATTAGGATATATATAAATTAAAATTTGATATATTGACTATCCGTAATAAATTTCGTAGTTCGGATGAATCGAAGGCATTTTTCTCCAACAAAACTTAATTTTTGGTGATAGATGCTAATGGAGAAAATATTCTACATCGAATTTCAATATAGGTCTCCAAAGAAATGAAATCGGTATATATGATGCATCTTAGAGAAAAACATGATCAGATTTGACTATAAAAGAACGAAATTGTATGTTTTTGATGTTAATAGTTTCAATTTTAGAAATGGGTCACATTCACCCATATTCCTACATTTTAGGGTTGTAGTGCCAATGGAGAATTTGTTCTACATCAAGTTTTACTATGGGTCTCCACACAAAATAAGACTCTACAATAGAT
Source organism: Musca vetustissima (assembly GCF_032173495.1). NCBI lineage: Eukaryota > Metazoa > Arthropoda > Insecta > Diptera > Muscidae > Musca > Musca vetustissima. The sequence continues at coordinate 31,077 of NW_026883326.1, read as the reverse complement.
ATATATTATTAAAATATCGGTGACAATTTAGGTATATAAACCAAAAAATGGTTTATTGACTTTAAGTTATAAGTTTCACAGTTCCGATGAATCGAAGGCATTTTTCTCCAACAAAACTTAATTTTCGGTGATAGATGCTAATGGAAAAATATTTTACATCGAATGTCACTATAGGTCTCTAAAGAAATGAAATCGGTAATTATAATATATCTCAGAGAAAATCATGATCAGATTTGACTATAAAAGAACCAAATTGCATTTTTTTGGAATTATTATGTTCAGTTTCAGAATTAGATCAAAATCACCAATATCCCTTTAATTTAGGGGGGAGGTGTCAATGGAGAATGTGTTCTACATCGAATTCTACTACGGATCTCCACACAAAGTAAATCTCTAGGGCTGACATATCTTAATGATATATATATATATATATTGATTTTTCACTATTAGCTTTGTAGTTCTACTGAATCAGCGGCATTGTCTACCACAATACTTCGTTTAAGGTGGTTAATGCTGACGGAGAAAATATTTTACACCCAATTCCGATATAGGTCTCCAAAAAAATGGAATTGTAATATATGATGCATCTTAGATAAAAACATAATCAGATTTGACCATAAATGACCGAATTTGTTGTTTTTTTTTTTTTTTTTTTGATTAATAAATAATTTCAATTACAGGGTTGGGTCAAAATCACCCACAATCCTTCATTTTAGGGAAGAAGTGACAATAGAGAATATGTTCCACATCGAATTCTACTATGGGTATTCACACAAAAGAAATCTCTAGGACTGACATATCTTAATAAAATATGGATGCCAATTTGGGTATATAAATCAAAAAAATATTTATTTATTTTTCTTTATTAATTGTGTACTTCCGATGAATCGAAGGCATTTTCTCCCAAAATACTTGACTTTTGGAGGTTTTGCAAATGGAGAAAATATTCTACATCGAATTTCGATATAGGTCACCAAAGAAATGGAATCGGTATATATGATGCATGTTAGAGAAAAATATGATCAGATTTGACCATAAAAGAATGAAATTGCATTTTTCGGAATTAGTATCTTCAGTTTCAGAATTAGATCAAAATCACCAATATCCCTTTAAATTACGGGGGAAGTGTCAATGGAGAATATGTTCTACATCGAATTCTACTACAGATCTCCACACAAAGTAAATCTCTAGGACTGACATATCTTAATAAAATATGCCAATTTGGGTATATAAATCAAAAAAATATTTATTAATTTTTCGTGGTTATTGTTTGTACTTCCGATGAATTTTCTCCCAAAATACTTGACTTTTGGAGATTTATGCAAATGAAGAAAATATTTTACATCGAATTTTACCATAGGTCTCCAAAGAATTGAATTCAGTATATATGATGCATCTTAGAGAAAAACATGATCAGATTTGACCATAAATGAAAGAAATTGCATTTTTGGGATTAATAAATAATTTCATTTTCAGGTTTGGGTCAAAATCAACCATAATCCTTCATTTTAGGGGAGAAGTGGCAAAGAAGAATATGTGCTACATCGAATTCTACTATGGGTCTTCACACAGAAGAAATCTCTAGGTATTTTATATGACAAATATCATTACCAATTTGACAATATAAAACAAAAAAAAAATATTTATTTGTCGGTGTTAATTTCATTCCAATGACGAATCGGGATATATTTCTCCCTTAAATTGTAATTGTTGACGGATGATGTTAATGGAGAAAATAATCTACATAAAATTTCACTGAAGGTCTCCAAAGAAAAGAAATCGGTATATATAATAAATCCTAATGAAACAATTGATTTGATTAACCCATATAGAGAAAAAATATAATTTTATATTTTTCTAGTATTAACTTCCAATTTGCCTCCAAATCACCCATAATCCTTCATTTTGGTGCAGAGATGTTAATGGAGAATATGTTCTACATAAAAATTTACTATGGGTCTTCACACAACAGAAATCTTTAGGTATTATATATATATATATATATATATCAAAGAAATATGAATAGTTTATACCACGAAAAAGGCCTATTAATTGTTAGTTATTCCTTTCATAGATGCTGCTGATTCGGAGGCATTTTCACCCATAATACCTTATTTTCGAGGAATGTTGTTAATAGAGAAAATATTCTACATCGAATTTTACTATAGGTCTCCAAAGAAATGAAATCGGTACATATAATATATCCTAGTGAAAACCCTATACCAAAATAAAGAATCTAAAAAAAGTAATTAAATAGTTGACAACTTTAATTTCAATTTCCGAATTAGGTCAGAATGACCTATTATCCTTAATTTTTGGATGGTGACGCCAGTGGAGAATATGTTCTACATCAAATTTGACTATGGGTCTTCCCACAAAAGAAATATCTATGTATCTATAGCTTTGGAATATCAATTACAATTTAGGAGTTTTTTTTTTCCAAAAAGGGTTTATTAATTTTTTGTTATTCATTTCATAGATGCTGCTGATTCGGAGCCATTTTCTCATATAATACCTTATTTCCGAGGAATGTTAGTAATGAAGCATATATTCTACATCGAATTTCACTATAGGTCTCCAAAGAAATGAAATCAGTATATATAATATATCCTAGTTAAAACCTATACCAAAATAAAGAAACTAAACAGTAAGTAAATAGTTGCAAATTTCCGAATTAGGTCAGAATTACCTATTATCTGTAATTTTTGGATGGTGACGTCAATGGAGAATATCTTCTACATCAAATTTGACCATGGGTCTCCTAACAAAATAAATCTCTAGATATAATATATATCAATTAAATAACGATGCCAATTGGAAAGTATGTAGATTTTCTCCCAATTGCCAGTACTTGAGAGTTATATCTCTCTCTTGAGAGTTATATATTTATGTATATATATTCATATATATGCATTGAATTCAATTTAAAATATTCAGTTGTAATCTCAGTTTTATTTGACATATTATTCTTCTTCTTCTCTTTGAAGTGAAATAAATAAATGAAAATCTGAAAACACCAAAAAAAAATTTCTATTTTCCTAATCAAAGATTGACTGATCAAATGTGGCAAGTCATTAGCTGAATTTTCCCATAAAATAAAAAAAATAATATTTTTCAGATTTTCAGATTTTTTTTGTTGTTGTTAAATATCGATCAGAAGAAAATTATAAACGAATTATGAGAAAGAAAGAAAAATAACATCAATCATTTGATTTTACATTCCTACGCCTTATTTGGCCTTAATTTGGTTAATATTGGAATATTTTTGATTATTGGAAAATATATATATATATATATATATTTTTTTTTAATTTTCATATATCGACGCCTCCGAACCATAGTATGCTAAGTCGACTTAGCATGTTTTAAAGTTCTTTACGTTTTTAGATACTACGGTCTTTAATTTAAATTCATTGAAATTTTGGTAATCATCGGCCAATCCAAACCAAAGTTATAAGCAACCAGTAAGGAAAGTAATAAAGTCGGACGGGGCCGACTATATGATAGCCTTCACCAATTTCGGTATATTCAACAGATGAATCCCTACAAACTTCGCATTTTTAAAGGACCAGTAAAATGAATTTGGATCCATAAATATGTCGTTCTGCAACCGATATTAGAAACTAAATCTGAACCGATTTCAGGAAACTTAACACACATCATTTTAGACTTAATTGATTACGCTGTGCCAAATTTCGTGTAAACCGAAAGATATTAAGGGACTTTGGTACACCATTTACCTTAAATTGGACGAAAATATATATGGGAGGTATATTTAAATCTGAACCGATTTTCATGAAATTTAACACAAATCATTCTAGACCTAATTCGCCACATTTCGTGCAAATCGAAAGATATATAGGGACTTTGGAGCACCATTTACATTAAATCGGACGAAAATATATATGGGAGCTATATCTAAATCTGAACCGATTTTTAGGAAACTTAACACACATCATTCTATACCTAATTCATTACGCTGTGCCAAATTTCGTGCAAATCGAGAGAAATATAGGGACTTTGGTGCGTCATTTACATACAATCGGAGCTATATCTAAATCTGAACCGATTTTTCCCAATTTCAATAGGGTTCGTCCTTGGGCCAAATAAGTGACCTATGCCAAATTTCATCCAATTCGAATCATAAATGCAACCTGTACTTTGTTCACAAAAATACATGGACGGACAGACGGACATGCGTAAATCGACTCAGAAAGTGATTCTATGCATATTCTCTAAAGGAGCCATGTGTCTATCTCGTTTCCTTTTGCCTGTTACAAACATATGCACATAGACATAATACCCTGTACTACAGAGTGGTGAAGGGTATAAAAATGTACTTAGCATGGCACGTACGATTAAAGAAACTTCCATACTTTGAAAGCTTCTACTGAAAAACTCACTATGGTTCGGAGGCGTCGATATAATGGGAAATTTTTCTAAATGTAAAATATGAGGCTCAGGTCCTAGGCACACGGTAGGCCCTTAATATAGATATGTGTAAATAAATTTATAAGTGATTCCATAAAGCAACACTAAATGATTTGCTTTCCTCTCTATTCTCTCTCTTTCCCTCTCTCTGTGCATTCAAATACTTTTAAACCAATTTTTGTTTCTGTTGCAAGATCAGCAATTGGTTAGCTAACGATAACTGGCTGTTGTATGCTACAGGGTCATGTCAAATTACAAACAAGCCGTGACAAAAAATATTTCAAGAAAAAAAATGAAATAAAAATAAAATACCTAAGCAGTTAGCCAATCAGATCAAAAAACCGTAGAAGATACCGAAAGAAGAAAATCGAATGAAAACAACAAAAAGCCAACAACAAAATAATAAAAATAGTTTATAATGTGGTTACTGTGGTAATAATCATTAATAATCATTTTTCATTAGCGTAGCCAAACCAACTCTAGCAACAACAACAATGAAATTGGAATCGATACTCGAAAATCTCAACACATTTGCAGGCGGCTGGCTACTGCTGATCGACTAGAGTAGCAGCCAAAAGTACACAAAAGTTCATTATAGGGATCATTATTACTAAGTGCAGAAAAAAATATTTATACCCTACACAACTATGTTGTCAGGGTATTATAGCTTTGTGCAGCCCCAAAAGTTTGTAACGCCGCGAAATATTGGTCCTAGACCCACCTTTAAGTATACCGATCGTCATATCTCGACTAGCTGAGTCGATCTAGACATGTGTGTCCGTCCGTCCGTCCGTCCGTCTGTCCATTATAATTTGTAAACACGATACAGGCCACAGTTATGGACCAATCTTCACGAAATTTTGCATGTATGATGGGTTCTGGCCAATGAAGACCCCTATTGTTTTTAGGAAAGATCGGATAATATTTAGGGGATGAAATGGACCAAATACTAAATTTTTGTCGGTTTTTCTGGTCGCTCCAGAGGCCGCAATAATGGCTCGAACATCTTGACATTTTGCATGGAGAAGGGGATCAGGCCAAAGAATAAGCATGCATGTTTTGATAAAGATCGGTCAATATTTAGCGGGTCAAATGGACCCTGACTTTTGTGTGAAAAATGACAAAATGTGTATTCTATGGCATATATATTTACCCCTGAAGGACATATACCCGAGAAGTTGATATTATATCCAAGAGGAGTGGTTGACCTTTAAATTAAGACCAATTATATTGTTGTATGTGCTCGGATGAGAGAGTTACACCTAAATATTTACAGGTATCTCCGTATTTGTATATTATTTAGTAACCCATTATCACTCTGGAGAGCTGAACTATAGCGCTGATCGCTTTGAAATGTTCCATGAGGTTCCAGTTATGGCCAAGGACAACGCCTATAATTTTCGGTGATGACCAGATAATAATTTTGGAATGAAGTGGACCGAAAACTTAATTTTTTGTGTTATTTTCGAGTCGATCTATAGACCACAAATGAAAGCCGAACATCACAACACAACCCACGGTGAAGGGAATCTGGACAATAGCTGTACTGAATACTCGTAATATTCGGAAAAGTGTGAGGAAGAGGTGCTGTTTACCTCTAATCGGGCAAGAGGGTGCAAATATCACGAAATATTACCCGGGCTCGGAATAAACATCCGAAAAAAATTTGAGTTCCGTGGTAGTTGTGTAGGGTATCGTATGGTCGGCCCCGTCCGACTATACTGCTCCGCTCACTGGTTTGTTGCTGTATTGTGTGGTTACCCCCACCCACCCTGCTATAAATGAACTTCATTTTTTTTTTTTTTTTTTTTTGACCACAATCTCATACGTGTCTTGTGGTTTGGGGGAATAAATGCGTTTTTTTTTGCATTTTACAGCATTGAACAAAATTTCCAGTTTTTAAATTAAGAAAAAAACTGAATGATTTAATTTCTTAATAATAACTCAATTATTTTGAAATTAACGGGCATTTAAAAAAAATCGAAAAAATCGAATCAAAATTTCAAAATCATTATCAATTAACTCTCTAAGCTCTGGTATTTACGAAATTATGATTTTATTGTTTCATTTTAAATTTAGGCCAATATCACCCAAAATATTTCAATTTAGAGGCGTGGTATCAATGGAGAATATGTTCTACACCAAATTTGACTATAGGTCTGCACACAACTAAAATCTCTATTTTTGATATATATCAATGAAATATCGATCCCAATTTGGCTATATAACAAGAAAACTAAATTATTGTTGTTAGGAGTTAATTTAGTACTTTGCCTGCATTTGAGGCAATTTCCCTCATAATACTTCAGTTTAGAGGGATGTTATAAAAGCAGTAAATATTCTCCACAAAATTTCACTATATGTCTCCAAAGAAACGGAATCGCTATTTATAATTTTTTCTAAGAGAAATGAGCGATCAAATATGACTAAATTAAAAATAATTTGCATTTTTGGAATTTATGGTTCTCATATCGATCTTAGACCAGAATTACCCAAAACTATTCACTTTTGGGAGGTGGTGCCAATAGAGAATATATTCTATACCACATTTGATTATAGGTCTCCACACACGAAAAATCTCTAGAACAAATATATATCAATAAAATATTGGTGCCAACATGGGTATATAAACCAAAAAACTAAATTATTGTTGTTAGGTGTTAATTTGGTACTTCTGTTAAATTGGAGGCAAATTCTCCCATAATACTTCATGTTAGCGGGATGTTATTAAAGAAGAAAATATTCTACAACAAATTTCACTATAATGCTCCAAAGAAAAGAAATCGGTATATATAATTTATCACGCAGAAATAGGTGATCGAACTTGTCTATATAGAAACCAAATTGCATTTTTGAAATTTTTAATTTTATGTTTGGATTTAGGCCAGTATCGCTCATAATACTTCACTTTAGGGGCGTGGTGTCAATGGAGAATATTTTCTACACCAAATTTAATTATAGGTCTCCACACAACAAAAATCTCTAGGATTGATTTATATGAACAAAAATATCGAATCCTATTTGGATATATAAACATAGAAATAAATTACAAAATTTCGTTGGTAATTTCATACTCCTGCTGATACGGGGCCAATATTACCCATTATACTTAATTGTCGAAGAGAGTAATCAAAGAAAAACATATTCTACACCAAATTTCACTATATGTCTCCAAAGAAAGGAAGTCGGTATATATAATATATCTTAGAGAAATGAGCGAACCAATTGGACCATATAATAATAAATTGTATTTTTGAAATTATATTCCTCATTGCGGATATAGGGCAAAATCATACATAATCCTTCATTTTAAGGGAGAGATTCCAATGCAGAATATGTTCTACACCAAATTTCACTACAGGACTCCACACAATAAAAATCCTTAGAACTGATATAAATCAGTATAATATCGATGACAATCTGGATATATAAACAAAAACATAACTTATTGTTATTTCGGTGTTATTTTCATACTTCTACTAAAACGAAGCAAATATCTCCCCTTAAATTACAATTTTGCGGGATGTTATCAAAGGAGAACAAATTCTACACCAAATTTTACTATAGGTCCCCAAAGAAAGGAAATCGGTATATATAATTTCTCTAAGAGAAATGAGCGATCAAATTTGGTTTTATAAAAAAGAAAATACATTTGAACTTCTTTTTAGTTCTCATTTCGGATTTAGGCTAAAATCACCTATAATCCTTCATTTTACGGTAGAGATACCAATGGAGAATATGTTCTACACCAAATTTTACTATAGGTCTCCACACAACAAAAATCTCTAGGACTGATATAAATCAGTATAATATCGATGACAATCTGGATATATAAACAAAAACAGAAGTTATTGTTATTTCGGTATTATTTTCATACTTCTACTAAAACGAAGCAAATATCCCCCCTTAAACTACAATTTCGCGGGATCTTAACAAAGGAGAAAATATTCTACACCAAAATTTACTATAGGTCTCCACAACAAGAAAATCGGTATATTAACCTATCCTATAGAAATCAGCATTCAAATGTTGCCATATAAAGCAGAAATTACAATTTTACTTTTTTTAGTTGCCATTTTCAAATTTGACCAAAATCACCCATATAAGGTCATTTTAGAGAGGTGATACCAATTGAGAATGTGTTCTCCACGAAATTTGGCTATAAGTCTCCAAACAAAATATATCTCTTGGATTAACATATAACAATAAAATATCGATAGCAATTTGGATATATAAACATAGCAAAGGTTTATTAAATTTCCATTGTTCTATTCGCACTTCTGCTGAAACGGAGCCAATATCCCCCCTTAAACTACAATTTCGCGGGATGATATCAAAGGAGAAAATATTCTACACTAATTTTCATTATATGTCTCCAAAGAAAGAAAATCGTATATATATATATATATATATATATATATATAATTTTTCTTGAAGAAACAAGCGATCGAAGTTGGTTTTATAAAGAAGAAAATGCATTGGTATATCTATTTAGTTCTGAGATCCTATTTCGGTCAAAATCACCCATAATCCGCCATTTTAGGAGACTGGTGCCAATGGAGAATATGTTCTACATCGAATTTGACTATAGGTCTCCACACAACAAAAATCTCTAAAGCCGATATATATCAATAAAATATCGAATTGAAAATGTAAACCAAAAATTGCATATTTGTCGATATTAACTTCGTACTTCTACTGAAACGGAGTCAATATCTCCCCTTATATCACATTTTCGCAGCGTCTTATCAAAGAAAAAAATATTCTATACAAAATTTCATTATATGTCTTTAAAGAAGGGAAATCGGTATATATAATAAATCTGAGGAAAATGGCTAAAAGTATTTGGTTATATAAAACAGATTAAATTATTTTGTGTCTATATTTTTCTTTCTTTTTCTTTTCTTACTGTAATTTATTATGTAATTGTAATTTATTAAAAATATATAATCAATCGTTTTAATTTTATTGACAAATGAATATCAGGAACCGGTTCAAATACAACAACAACATCAATAACAACTAAATTTCCATAACACAAACATACAAACAATACGAAAAATATTTGTCATCATTAAAAATTCAAGAGTAACAAAAAACAGCAGCAGCAATGCTGGTTTGCTGATGTTAACCTCAAGTCAAGGTCAACATTTCTAATAGAATGTGGAGAAAAAAATACGGCAGCAACAACAACCACAACTGAATTAAAAAAAATGTTTTTCAATTTGTTACACTCTGCTGCGAGTGTGAACACAGAAAAAATTTCAAATCAAATCAAAGATAATAATTGTCAATGGAATAACAAATCGAATAGATATGCTATGGAGAGAGTGAAAACGAAAGAAATGAAGAAAACAAGACTCTCTGAGAGACATAAAATTGATGCGAACATAAAATGTATCAGACCTATTAAAAAATATTTATTTTAGGGACATTTGAACCGATTCTATAGAGGTTAACGAAAATGTGAACATTTTGCACAAGAAGAAAAATACCTGCAGCTCTTCCAAAAGCAGAAGAATACCTCTAGCTCTTCTATAGGAAGAAAAATATCTGCAGCTCTTCCGTAGGAAGAAGAGTACCAACATCTCTTCTATAGGAAGAAGAATACCTTCAGCTCTTCTATGGAATGGAAAATACCTGCAAATCTTCCACAGGAAGAATAATACCTTCATCTCTTGCACAGGAAGAAAAATTCCTCCAGCTCTTCCACAGAGAGGCATACAATTGATGCAAACTTTAAACGTATCATAACTATTAAAAATATATATATTTTAGAGACATTTGAACCGATTCTATAGAGGTTCCCATTAACAAAAATGTGAAGTTTTTCCACAGGAAGACAAATACCTGCAGCTCTCCAAAGGAAAAAGAGTAAGGAAAATAGTACCTCTAGCTTTCCTATAGGAAGAATAATACCTGCAGCTCGTCTATAAGAAGAAGAATATCTCCAGCTCTTCATTAGGAAGAAGAATACGAGCATCTCTTCTATACGAAGAAGAATGCCTTCAGCTCTTCGATGGAAAGGAAAATACCTGCAAATTTCCACAGGATGAATAATACCTCCTCCAGAAGGAAGAATAATACTTGCAACTCTTCCACAGAAAGAAGAGTACATTCAACTCTTTCATAGGATTAAGGATACCTCCAGCTCTTCGATAGGAAGAAGGATACATCCAGCTCTTCTACAAGAAGAAAAAATACTTGCAGCTATCCTATAGAAAGAATAATACTTGCAGTTCTCCTATAGGAAGCAGAATGCCCCCAGCTCTCTTATTGGATGAATAATACCTGCAGCTCCGGTCTTAACATAGAACAACTTATTTTAATATCCTGTTAGGATATACTTATTTTAAGGGCCTATAAATATTTATTAAAAAAAATACTGACGTTTACAAAAATTTAGATTTTGTCTCAACTTATGGAAGACAGAAATATACCGGGCCTACAAAAACATTTTTCTGAAGAATTTTTTAATTGAGGACTAAAAAACTAGATCCAAAATAAAATTTCCCGCATTGAAAAAATATTAATTTTCCTACATAAAAAAATAATTATACTTCTTCAATAAAATACATTCTTTCTCTCTCTCTTTCTTGTTTATCTCTTGAAATTTTTATTTAAAAATATTTCTTTTTATTATTTTTCAAAACAATAATATTTCCTGGTTACTATTTTTTTCCTATTCCCCAGCTGATATGGTCAGTCGGTTGCTTGACCATAAGCCAGAAAAAACAGCAAAGACCATAATTGTGTATGGCCTGATCATGAACAATTTATGTCTGCAAAATGAAAAAAAAACAAATTAAGCAAAAGTGGGTTTTGAATGGAAATGGAGAAAAAAAAAACGAAAGGAAATTGTAATGACATTAATTTGAAAAAAAAAATATATGGAAAAAATTATCTCTACCCCCTTGACACAATGATCCACGGTTGAAAGTAGATGGGTGTGTTCGGAAAAAATTGTGTTAAAAATTCATAACCTAAACATTTTTTACATTTTCCCCATATTTGGTTTAGTTTCGTTTTTCCTTGCCAGCCATATTTGGTGGAACAGCAGACACCACCAAAAATGCAAAGCTCAAATTTCCAGCATTTCCGCATGTGAATTTTTCCAAAAAAAGAAAAACTTTTCCTTTTTATGTGGCCATGTTTTTTTTGCGAGTGGTTGGCTAATATGGCATGATGAGATATCAACATTTGTTTCAGTTTTCCATTTCTTGTTGTTATTGTTGTTTGTGGAAAACCTGTTGCCATCGATTTTTCTTGGTATAACTTAAGGTCACAGCAGAAACGTAGACGGAGAGACACCTTGTCATCTCTTGCTTGCTTAGCTGGCCAACTCCCAACTGGTTTTCCACAATTTTTATTTTCTTCGTCTTCTTCCTAGACTGCATTTCGAAAGCAAAGAAGTTTACCTCGCATGGAAACTGCCCCACTCTATGCCATGATGAGGAGGAGCGGAGCTCTGCAGATTCACAAGGCTAAAAACATGTTTACCATTTTCGCTTCCTGCTGCCAGTTTATCATCATCATCTTCTTCTTCTTCTTTTTAACACTTGTTAAATGACAATGAATGTGAGAAGTGGCAGCAGGGAAACATTGGCAACTCATCCTTTATGGAAGGCAAAACAACAAGGAAAGCTATTCATTCGCTCGTGTGACCATTTTTAGGCAAAACTATGCATGCAGGTTATCTCATGTTTTTTTTTTTTGTTTTATTATATTTCCGTATTGAATTTTTTGTTTGTTTTTTTATTTAGCTGTTCAAATTACATTTGGTTTGAAAAATTCCAAACAGGAATGTGTCAAGGTGGAAAATAAAAATAATGGTGAACACACACCAGACATCCAGGGAAGTGTGTGAAAGTGGAATTTGGAGAAATTAAAATTGAAAAAATAAACATTTACAATTCAAATTTTAATAGCCCATATATACATTTTTATACCCTACACAACTATGTTGTCAGGATATTATAGCTTTGTGCAGCCCCAAGTGTTTGTAACGCCGCAAAATATTGGTCCTAGACCCACCTTTATGTATACCGATCATATCTTGACTAGCTGAGTCGATCTAGACATGTGTGTCCGTTCGCCCGTCCATCCATTATAATTTGTAAACACGATACAAGCCACAGTTATCCAATCTTCACGAAATTTTGAATGTAGGATGGGTTCTGGCTAATGATGACCCTATTGTATTTGGTATGATTTTTATATATTTTTGTCTGATTTTCTGGTCGCTCCAGAGGCCGCAATTATGGTCCAAACATCGCGAATTTTTACATGGAGAAGGTGATCGAGCTAAAGAATAAGCATGCCTGTCCCTGACTTTTGTGTAAAAAATTACAAATTTAGCATTCTATAGCGTATAGATTTTCCCCTGAAGGATATAGACCCGCGAAGTTGATAGAATACCAGAGGAGTGGTTGGCCTTTAAATTGATACCAATTATATTGTCGTATGCATTCGGATGTGGGAGGTACACTTAAATATTCACAGGGGCTTACATATTCATATATTATTTAGTAACCCATTACCGCACTAGAGGGCGGAAATATATAGCACCGATCGCTTTAAAATGTTCCATGAGGTTCAACTTATGGTCAAGGACAACACCTATAATTTTCGATGATGATCAGATAATAATTTTAGGATGAAGTGGACCGAAAACTATTTTTTTGTTATTTTTATATCCTCCACCATAGTATGGAGGGTATATTAATTTTGTCATTCCGTTTGTAACTAATCGAAATATTCAATTCCGAACCTATAAAGTATATATATTCTTGATCAGGGTAAAATTCTAAGACGATCTAGCCATGTCCTTCGTTGTAATCACGCTATCTTCTGAAGAAATTGAGATCGGGTGCTCAAATTTTGCAGAGTTGTCTTTTGTCCTCAGGCACGTCAAGTTTGAAGATGGAATATATCTGTCCACTTTTAGGAATAGCTCCCATATAAGGGTACCCCCCAATTCTCGGTTTTTTTTGCGGCTATAATTACCCATTAAAATTTTCTGAAATTTTTATCATAGTTTACATAATCGGTTTGTAGAAAAGTCGGTATGAGTCCACATTTTGGTATTTTCCCTATATTTTCATTTCAAGAAACTGTCAGTTCTTGCTTTATCACTGGTTTTTTTAAGTAATTAGAAAGGCTGTACTGTCAGGAAGAGATGTTGTTGATCTCTAATAGGTCAAGAGGGTGCAAATATCATGAAATATTGCCCAAACTGCAAAGAAAATGATGTGTGCTAAGTTTCGTGAAAATCGGTTCACATTTATATATAGTTCCTATATATACATTCGTCCGATTTCAGGAAAATAGGGCACCAAATTTCATACAAATCAAAAGATATATAGGGACCTATATATCTTTTGATTTGTACGAAATTTGGCAGGGAGTACTGAATTAGGTCGAGAATGATGTGTGCTAAGTTTCGTGAAAATCGGTTCAGATTTAGATATAGCTCCCATATATAGGTTTGTCCGATTTTATGTAAATGGTGCACCAAAGTCCTATATATCTTTGCACTTTGCATGCAGTACTGACTTGAGGCTAGAATGATGTGTGCCAAGTTTCGAGAAAATCGGATCAGATTGAGATGTAGCTCCCATATATAGTTTTGTCCGATCTCATGTAAATGGTGCACCAAAGTCCCCATATATCTTTCGATTTGCATGAAATTTGGCACAACGTAATGAGTTAGGTCTAGAATGATGTGTGCCAAATATTGAGAAAATCAGGTCAGATTTATATATAGCTCCCATGTGTATATTTTCGTCCGATTTAAGGTAATTGCGGTTCTAAAGTCCCTATATAACTTTCGATATGCACGAAATTTGACATAGCGTACTGAATTAGGTCCAGAATGATGTGTGCTAAGTCTCGTGAAAATCAGTTCAGATTTAGATACAGCTCCCATATATATTTTTCTCCGATTTAAGGTAGATGGTGCTTTCCTTACTTTTTTTTGAAATGGATGTATGAGTTATAAAATTAAGGCAAACACAAAGTAATAAAAATAATTTATTTTCTTTTAAAAAATAACAATAGTTTTTACATTTAACGAAATCTAAAATTTACCTAGGTCCAAAATTTTTATTGAAAATGTGGGCCGGAAATTGAGGAAAGCTGAAAAGTTTCGCTTAAATTAAAAAAAAAATAATAAAAATAAGAGTGAAAATAATTTCTACAGTCCTGCCATTAATGGAAATATTTAGGCTCAAAACTGTGGAAAGCTGTCCCGGGCCAACCCCAATTTTTTCAAAAACAAAATATTGGCTACTTACCATTTAAAACCAGTTAACGAAATTATTTAAGCTGTTATCTCCAAATAACACGTTCCTCGTGTGTAATAAAAAATCTGTAATGAAAAAATAATAAAAAAAAAATTATTCATAAAATGTTTAAGACCACCCTTCATAAAATAATCCAAAACCCCAACCCAAGGAAAAAAACAATAATTAAAATTCCAAGCTGGTGTTTTTTTTTTTTTGAGATCGAGATTTTACACGCAATTTTTTTGCGTATTAAAAAGATAATAACAATCAATACAAAAAAATAATATTGAAACAAAAATTATATTCCCAAATAAAAACCGCAGCAGCAGTAGCCACTGAACAAAACAAAGTCTTTAAACTCCAATATACAAAAGAAGGGAGGAGAGGGTCTTAATAGACCCACTACCGCAACTTGACATGAATATCAAATATCTGATTTTTTGTTATTATTTTGTTTTTTTTGTCAATAAATCTGAAACATTTTGTTAAACACACACAAAATATTTTGCACTTGTTTCATATAGTTTATTTATTATTCGACCAGGGATTAGTTGGGGATTATTCAATTGCGAACATAACCTACAAAATGAAATGAATTATGAGATTCCTTGTAGCTGGGCAATGACAGAGCACAATTGTCTGTTTATTGTTTATTATTTAACATTTTACCCATGGTTATGATAATGACAATGACGACGATGTGATGTGACTGACTGACAGTTGATGACTTAACTGAGGGAATTAACATAACGCCAATGCGGGGGCTGAATACAGGATTTACACAAAAATATGTCAAGAGGCTTTATGACATTTGACAGGTAAATTACAAAAAAATACGGAAGATAGAGGGGGCATGATGTAAAATTTTAAAATTAATTTTAATGGTTTATATTATACCCTACACAACTATGTTGTCAGGGTATTATAGCTTTGTGCAGCCCCGAAAGTTTGTAACGCCGCGAAATATTGGTCCTAGACCCACCTTTAAGTATACCGATCGTCATATCTCGACTAGCTGAGTCGATCTACACATGTGTGTCCGTCCGTCCGTCTGTCCGTCCGTCTGTCCATTATAATTTGGTAAAGATCAGTTAATATTTAGGGGATGAAATAGACCAAATACTAAATTTTTGTCGGTTTTTCTGGTCGCTCCAGAGGCCGCAATTATGTCCCAAACATCGCGAGTTTACATGGAGAAAGGGATCGGGCCAAAGAATAAGCATGCCTGTTTTGATAAAGATCGGTCAACATTTATCGGTTCAAATGGACTCTGACTTTTGTGTGAAAAATGGTAAAATGTGTATTCTATAGCGTAGATACTTACTTCTGAATGACATAGAGCCGAGAAGTTGATAGTGTATACAAGAGGAGTGGTTGGCCTTTAAATTAAATTGATACCAAATATATGTGGAAGATACACGTAAATATTTACAGATTCTTGCGTATTCAGATATTATTAACCCTTTCAGTGTAAAACCAGTAAGGAAAGTAGTAAAGTCGGACGGGGCCGACTATATGATACCCTTCACCACTATGGGTATATTAAACAGGACTATTAACATGAAATTGGTTGAAATAAAATATGTGATATTTATCTAAATGTGAATCTTCCTAGATCTATTCATAAAGTATGTAAATCGACTTCAAACAAATATAAACATTTCATCCGTTGGGCTATGTCTGTACTTCTAGAAAACGCAAATACGTAATTCTATGCTCAATTTTGTAAGTTGTGCAAAAATGTATGTCAATCTGACTACATGAGGAGTTTGATGCCCAATTTACTTGAAATCTGGCGAAAATATATATGGAAGCTCTATCCAAATATTAAGCGATTTCAAACAAACATGTCACAGGTTAGGTTATAGTAATTTCAGAACGTTTTGTTCCTATCAAGCTATTGGTTCCTTGGTGCGTCAATTACTTAAAATCAATCTATAATAAAATAGAGCTATATCTATATCTGGACCGATTTTCACGAAACAAGGCAGACATCACTCTAGGCTCAATTCAGTACGTTATGCCAAATTTCGTGCAAATCGAAAGATATATTGCGACTTTGGGGCACCATATATTGCGACTTTGGGCACCATGCCAAATTTCGTGCAAATCGAAGGATACGTTAAATACTTAAAATCAATCTATAATAAAAGGGAGCTATATCTATATGTGGACCGATTTTCACGAAAGAAGGCAGACATCACTCTAGGCTCAATTCAGTACGTTATGCCAAATTTCGTGCAAATCGAAAGATATATTGCGACTTTGGGGCACCATTTACATGAAATCGGACGAAACTATATATGGGAGCTATATAGAAATCTAGACCGATTTTCTCGAAACTTGGCAGACATCTCTCTAGGCTCATTTCAGTACGTTATGCCAAATTTCGTGCAAATCGAAGGATATATAGGGACTTTGGTCCACCATTTACATGAAATCGGACGAAACTATATATGGGAGCTATATCTAAATCTAGACCGATTTTCTCGAAACTTGGCAGACATCTCTCTAGGCTCATTTCAGTACGTTATGCCAAATTTCGTGCAAATCGAAGGATATATAGGGACTTTGGTCCACCATTTACATGAAATCGGACGAAACTATATATGGGAGCTATATCTAAATCTGGACCGATTTTCTCGAAACTTGGCAGACATCTCTCTAGGCTCATTTCAGTACGTTATGCCAAATTTCGTGCAAATCGAAGGATATATAGGGACTTTGGTCCACCATTTACATGAAATCGGACGAAACTATATATGGGAGCTATATAGAAATCTGGACCGATTTTCTCGAAACTTGGCTGACATCACTCTAGGCTTAATTCATTACGTTATGCCAAATTTCGTGCAAATCGAAAGATATATTGGGACTTTGGGGCACCATTTACATGAAATCGGACGAAACTATATATGGGAGCTATATAGAATTCTGGACCGATTTTCTCAAAACTTGGCAGACATCTCTCTAGGCTCATTTCAGTACGTTATGCCAAATTTCGTGCAAATCGAAGGATATATAGGGACTTTGGTGCACCATATACATGAAATCGGACGAAACTATATATGGGAGCTATATCTAAATCTGAACCGATTTTCTCGAAACTTGGCACACATCATTCTGGACCTAATTCAGTACTCTATGCAAAATTTCGTGCAAATCGAAGGATATAGAAGGACTTTGGTGCCCCATTTACCTTAAATCGGACGAACCTATATATGGGAGCTATATCTAAATCTGAACCGATTTTCTCGAAACTTGGCATACATCGTTCTGCACCTAATTCAGTACTCTATGCCAAATTTCATGCAAATTGACAAAACACTGAAAGGGTTAAATAAACCATTACCACACTAGAGGGCGGATATATAGCGCTGATCGCTTTGAAATATTCCATGAGGTTCCAGCTATGGTCAAGAACAATGCCTATTATTTTCGGTGATGATCAGATAATAATTTTGGTATGAAGTGGACCGAAAACTTAATTTTTTGGGTTTTTTTCGATTCAATATATAGGCTAAAATTATAAGCCGAACATTACAGCACAACCACGGTGAAGGGAATCTGGACAAGTAATTAGCAGGGCTGTACAGAATATTGGTAATATTCGGAAAATATGTCAGTGTAAGGAAGAGGTGCTGTTGACCTCTAATCGGGCAAGAGGGTGCAACCATCACGAAATATTACCCGAGCTCGGAATAAAAATTTTTTATAAAAAAAAAAAAAAAAAAATATAGATTTTTTTTATAGAAAAACTAAATGTTTTTGTTTAGAAAAATAATATTTTTCTATTGGAATTTTTTTCGTTTTTTATTCCGTTTTATATATAATTTTTTCATTGTATCCGCCTTTACCAAACTCCATAGCTTGTCTATTCCTAGTTTAATATTCCATTGGTGTATTATAATTTAGTTTTTGTTGTTGTTGTTGCTCTTGCTAAGGCTTCTGCCGGTTTTGAACTTAAAACTTATGCAATAATATAGCTGTTCTTCTTTTAACAATTATTTATGATTTTGTTTTCTATATTTCTTGTGGCACCGGGCATTATGCCGGAGGAATTTTAATTTTTTTTACGTCTTCAACTCATCGTCGTGCGGATCAAAGTCTATGGGGTCATTAAAGAAGTTGATGGAGGAGGAGTACATTTTGAAATGCGATAGAATAAAAGAAGGGAAATTAATTTTAATGTAGACAATAAACTTCAAAATAAAAAAAAAATATAGAAAAACGTTTTATTCAATAATTATGAGTGGCTGGCTCCCTAGGGCAATATTGTGACACCAATAAAAATTTAATGAATCGGAAAAAATATTTTTTTCCAATTCATTGTTGAAAATCAAAATAAAAAATATTTTTTTTTTTAGTAAATTTAAATTTTGAAATATTAGCTGGCATTATTTATTATCAAGTCAGTTGTTTTATGCCGTCAATTAAATAGTTTTGCAATTTTTGTCTAATTTTTTTATGTCAATTCTTAATCAAAAAAGATTCGGTATTTTTGTGCAACTTCTTTTACTCGTATGAAACCCATTGAGAAATATAATTAATTGCATTTTATGCGTTTTTTTTTTCAAAGAGACCATAAACCTGTTGCTGTACTCATGCTGCAACAACTACTAAACGTAAAAAAATATATAAAAAATATTGTTTTAACGAAAATTAATCTTAAACAAGTCTTGGCGGTAATTGTAAAATATATGGTGGCTATATATGTGATCAGAAAAAATGAAGGGGGTATGGATGAGGCAGGAAATTTTTTTCAGACCATAGCTCAGAATTATTTTTTTTTCTACAAAAAAAAAAAAAAAAAAAAAAAAAATCAGAACGAAGTTTTGTATTTTCTTCTATAGAAAAAATTTAGAAAAATTATTTCTAATTTGTTTTTAGCCGAGTATCTATTTTTTATATAAAATGTTCAGATCACAGATTTACTTAAAAAAATCTGACCTTAGTTACGAATTGCCTTTTTTAGGAAAAAATGTTTAGCCTTAAGTCGGATTTTTTCTATAGGAAAACTTGCTATAAATCTTAACTTTAAATCATTCCGATATCTTCAAATAATTACCCTGCTAATGATGCAGCTACTCGCTCGATTATACAGCTGAGATACATAGCAAAAAATATAATCACAATACTTAGCAAACATCTAAATGAGCCATAGTTTAGCCCTGACGAACAACAGGAATGTCGACATTGAAATATGGCTGGCGTTACTTGCAAGTAGCAGAGAAGAGATTTAAGAATTTTATGCGTGGTTGGTTGAGTTAAATGCTTCAGCGCCTTAGTAGCAGCGAACAAGCAAAGGCCCTGAAGTGAATGTACAATACTACAACAAGCAACAACAACAATAGACACATGCACACATAGCCATTGGTACTTACCCAAAGTACATGCAGGTGTTTCATTGGATTTCTTTGGAATGCACAGAAAACTGGCTGGTCCATAAAAAAGGTCTATAAAAAATAATTTACAAAAATATTCGCCTGGGGTTTGTCCCTAAAAACTTATTTTTAAAATATCCACGCCTATAAGTGGTCTTTAAAAAACTTAATTTTAAAATATCCACGCCTATAAGTGGTCTTTAAAAAACTTTATTTTAAAAAATCCACGCCTGTAAGTGGTCTCTAAAAATTAATTTAAAAAACCTACGCCTATGGATAGGCCATAAAATTTTAATTTAAAAAACCTACTCCTATGGATAGGCCATAAAAAATTTATTTTAAAAGATCCCCACCTATGAATAGGCCATACGAAATTTATATTAAACCAGTGAGCGGAGCAGTATAGTGGGACGGGGCCGACCATACGATACCCTACACAACTACCACGGAACTCGAGTGTTTATTCCGATTCCCTTCCCATGTGATGTTCGCCTATATTTGTCTAGAAAACACACAAAAAATTAAGTTTTCGGTCCACTTCATCCCAAAATTTTAATCTGATCATCATCGAAAATTATTGGCGTTTTCTTTAACCATAATTGGAACTTCATTTTAACCATCAGCGCTATATTTCCGCCCTCTAATGTGGTAATGGGTTACTAAATAATAACTGAATACGTAAGCACCTGTAAATATTTAAGTGTAACTCCCACATCCGTGTACATACGTAATTGGAGTCATTTTAAAGGTCAACCATTCCTCTTGGATACACTATCAACTTCGCGGGTCTATATGCTTCACGAGTAAATATATACGCCATAGAATGCAAATGTTCTCATTTTTCACACAAAAGTCAGGGTTCATTTGACCAGCTAAATAATGACCGATCTTTATCAAAGCAGGCATGCATATTCTTTTGCCCAATCCTCTTCTCCATGTAAAATTTCGCGATGTTTGGGTCATGTTTTGTTTGCCAGAAAAACTGACAAAAATTAAATATTTGGTCCATATCATCCTCTAAATTTTAACCGATCTTTACCAAAAACAATAGGGGTCTTCATTGGCCAAAACCCTTCCTACATGCAAAATTTCGTGGAAATTGGTACATAACTGTGGTCTGTATCGTGTTTACAAATTATAATGGACAGACGGACGGACGGACATGTCTAGACCGACTTAGCTAGTCGAGATAAGACGATTAGTATACTTAATGGTGGGTCTAGGACCAATATTTCGCGACGTTACAAACTCTTGGGACTGCCCAAAGCTATAATACCCTGACAACATAGTTGTGTAGGGTATAAAAATCACGCCTATGGATAGGCCACGCCTTGGTTTGGACTATTAAAAATTAATCGTAAAAACGATCCATTTCCATTATTAAGTTATTCAAAAATATTTTTTAAAACTCCAAATCATATCTTTGAAAAAATATCTGATGACTCACAATATTGTAGTTTTTTTAGTTGTTAAACCCCAGCTATTAATATTTAAATTAACCAAAAGCCTCGTCTTCTACTTTCGGCGAACGAAGAAAAAAAGGTTCAGTGAACTCTTAAAATTCAAAATATGTATATTTCCATTCAAAATCTAAACACCACAAAGCAACAGGTGAGTGAACGAATCTCTACAACCCAAAAAAAAAAATACAATTTAAAAATAAAAAAAAAACATTTAAAATGAATATTCGTTTAAAACCAAACAAAAACCAGTAAGGAAAGTTGTAAAGTCGGACGGGGCCGACTATATGATACCCTTCACCACTATGGGTATATTAAACAGGTCTATTAGCATGAACTTGAATGAAATAAAATATTTGTGATATTTATCTAAATGTGAATCTACGTAGATCTATCCATAAAGTATGTAAATCGACTTCAAACAAATATAAATAGGATACGTTATACTAATTTCAGAACGTTTTGTTTCTATTGGTTCCTTGGTGCGTCAAGTACTTAAAATCAATCTATAATAAAAGGGAGCTATACCTAAATGTGGACCGATTTTCACGAAACAACGCAGACATCAATCTAGGCTCAATTCAGTACGTTATGCCAAATTTCGTGCAAATCGAAAGATATATAGGGACTTTGGGGTACCATTTACATGAAATCGGACGAAACTATATATGGGAGCTATATCTAAATCTGGACCGATTTTCACGAAACTTTACATACATCATTCTAGACCTAAATGATTAGGCTGTACCAAATTTCGTGCAAATCTAAAGATATATAGGGACTTTGGGGCACCATTTACATAAAATCGGACGAAACTATAAGTGGGAGCTATATAGAAATCTGGACTGATTTTCATAAAACTTGGCAGACATCCTTCTAGGCTCACTTAAGTACGTTATGCCAAATTTCGTGCAAATCGAAAGATATATAGGGACTTTGGGGTACCATTTACATGAAATCGGACGAAACTATATATGGGAGCTATATCTAAATCTGGCCGATTTCCACGAAACTTTACATACATCATTCTAGACCTAAATGAATAGGCTGTTCCAAATTTCGTGCAAATCGAAAGATATATAGGGACTTTGGGGCACCATTTACATGAAATCGGACGAAACTATATGGGAGATATATCTAAATCAGGACCGATTTTCATGAAACTTGGCAGACATCATTATAGACTCAATTCAATACGTTATGCCAAATTTCGTGCAAATCGAAAGATATATAGGGACTTTGGGGCACCATTTACATGAAATCGGACGAAACTATATATGGGAGCTATATCTAAATCTGGACCGATTTTCACGAAACTTTGCAGACATCATTCTAGACCTAAATGATAAGGCTGTACCAAATTTCGTGCAAATCGGAAGATATATGGGGACTTTGGGGCACCATTTACATGAAATCAGACGCAACTATATATTGGAGATATATCTAAATCAGGACCGATTTTCATGAAACTTGGCAGACATCATTCTAGGCTCAATTCAGTACGTTATGCCAAATTTCGTGGAAATCGAATGATATATAGGGACTTTGGGGCACCATTTACATGAAATCGGACGAAACTATATATGGGAGCTATATCTAAATCTGGACCGATTTTCTCGAAACTTGGCAGAAATCACTCTAGGCTTAATTCAGTACGTTATGCCAAATTTCGTGCAAATCAAAAGATATATAGGGACTTTGGGGCACCATTTACATGAAATCGGACGAAAATATATATGGGAGCTATATCTAAATCTGGACCGATTTTCTCGAAACTTGGCAGACATCACTCTAGGCTTAATTCAGTACGTTATGCCAAATTTCGTGCAAATCAATAGATATATAGGGACTTTGGGGCACCATTTACATGAAATCGGACGAAAATATATATGGGAGCTATATCTAAATCTGAACCGATTTTTCCCAATTTCAATAGGGTTCGTCCTTGGGCCGATTAAGAGACCTATGCCAAATTTCATCCAATTCGGATCATAAATGCGACCTGTACTTTGTTTACAATTTAACATGGACAGACAGACAGACAGACGGACGGACGGACGGACATGCATAAATCGACTTAGAATGTGATTCTATGCATATTCTCAAAAGGAACCATGGGTCTATCTCGATTATTTTTGCCTGTTACAAACATATGCACAAAGACATAATACCCTGTACCACAGTGTGGTGAAGGGTATAAAAACTCAAAGTAATAAACATTAAATATCCGTTAGCTGAAAACCACAAGCATCACACTCACAAATAAAGTTCGAAAAGAAAACATAAACCTCTTCCGAAAAAATAGCCCATAAAATAGATTTTACTAATTTATTGGATTTTTCTTCTTCTTATTTTCACAAGGGGAAGGAATTTCAGCGCGATTTGTTTTGCAAAAATTTTAAATTATGGGATTTTTTTGTTTTGCAGGGCAGATACCAGCTTATGCTTAGGTGATTGTATGGCAAACTCTATTATCGATGACCGCCCTGTGTTTTTTTGCTGTGCCTTAAAAATGAAAACCCCAAAAAGCAAATTTGCCATAATTGATCTGTCTCACTCACTACCGGGTTAATGGCTATATTTTCATTTTCGAACTACTAAGGGCGTCATAATTGTTTGGTGAAGGGGGCGAAACACAATATTAAGTTATATAAAGAGGAATGTGTATAAGGAAATCCAACAATAATGAAGTTGTCAATGAAGCGAACACACAAATAATTATAAGGAAATAATAATTAAAAAATATTGAACTATGTTTTAAAAAAATTTTAAAAATGAAGGAAATAGAAATAGAAAAAATATACTTTAAAAGTCCACGCTTATTTTTAGGATTTAAAAAATATTTAAAAAAAAAATCTTTTTTAATCCGGGTTCACTTTTAATGGCAATACCTTCTTTTTTGTTCATTTACAGCGATAATTAATTTACAACAAAAACAACAACAAATTTTTATTGTAAATTGTTAAACAAAAACAGCTTCGCTATGAAGTGCATTTAATTAAGATTTTTGTTGCGGATAATAGCTAAATTGCAACAGCAAAGCGAATAACCATCACCATTGGTCAGCTAGTCAATTGGCCGTATCTCGTCGTTCGCATGAACCTATGGCTAGCTGAGATCACCACTTATAACGAGGATGCTGAAGGGAGCGAAAAAAAAATTCGTTTAGTTGTCTGCCCACATTTGGTAGACTAGTGAAAAACAGAAAAACAACAGACCTGATATAGCCTAAACAGGATTTGCAGGTCGTTGCTGAGTGATTTGGAATTTTTCTAGACGCTTGTTAGGGATTTTTTTTGTTGCCATTACAACATCACAACAAAAGACCTTGTCAAGGCTGTTGTGAGTAGTAATAGAACATCAGTAAAAAGAAAAGATGATATGGAAGTGGTTTGGAATTTTTTAGATTAAAAAAATTATAAAAAAATCACGCCTATTGCAGGTCTCTAAAAAAATTGTATGGGTCTTTAGTGCACCATTTACTTAAAATCTGAACCAATTTCAGAAAACTTGACACACGAAAGGTTAAAGTAACTTCAGTACATTGTACAAAATTGTGTGCCGATCGGCCAATCTTTGGGACTTTAGTACACAATTTAAATTAAATCGGTCGAAAATATATATTGCTACATCTAAGTCTGGACCGATTTTCCCGAAACTTAGCACACATCGTTCTAGACTTAATTCAATAGGTTATGCCAAGTTTCGTGCAAATCGAAAGTTATATAGGGACTTCGGTGCACCATTTACATCAAATCGGACGAAACTATATATGGGAGCTATATCTAAATCTGGACCGATTTTCTCGAAACTTGGCAGACATCACTCTACGCTTAATTCAGTACGTTATGGCAAATTTCGTGCAAATCGAAAAATATATTGGGACTTTGGGGCACCATTTACATGAAATCGGACGAAACTGTATATGGGAGGTATATCTAAATCTAAACCGATTTTCTCAAAACTTACCAGACATCACTCTAGGCTAAATTCAGTACGTTATACAAGATTTCGTGCAAATCGAAGGATATATAGGGACTTTGGTGCACCATTTACCTAAAATCGGGTGAAACTATATATGGGAGCTATATCTAAATCTGATTCGATTTTCACGAAATTTAATACACATCATTATAGACCTAATTCAGTAGGCTGTACCAAAATTCGTGCAAATCGAAAGATATTTAGGGACTTTGGTACCTCATTTACCTTAAATCGGACAAAAATATATATGGGAGCTATGTCTAAATCTGGCCCAAAAAATATTTTTTAAAAAATCCACGCCTTCTGAAAATCCGCAAAAAATATTTTTTAAAAAATCCACGCCTTCTGAAAATCCCCAAAAAATATTTTTTAAAAAATCCACGCCTTCTGAAAATCCCCAAAAAATATTTTTTAAAAAATCCACGCCTTCTGAAAATCCCCAAAAAATATTTTTTAAAAAATCCACGCCTTCTGAAAATCCGCAAAAAATATTTTTAAAAAATCCACGCCTTCTGAAAATCCCCAAAAAATATTTTTAAAAAATCCACGCCTTCTGAAAATCCCCAAAAATATTAAAAAAAAAATCCACGCCTTCTGATAGCCTCTAAAATAAGTCTTTAAAAAATCCACGCCTTCTGATAGCCTCTAAAATAAGTCTTTAAAAAATCCACGCCTTCTGATAGCCTCTAAAATAAGCCTTTAAAAAATCCACGCCTTCTGATAGCCTCTAAAATAAGTCTTTAAAAAATCCACGCCTTCTGATAGCCTCTAAAATAAGTCTTTAAAAAATCCACGCCTTCTGATAGCCTCTAAAATAAGTCTTTAAAAAATCCACGCCTTCTGATAGCCTCTAAAATAAGTCTTTAAAAAATCCACGCCTTCTGATAGCCTCTAAAATAAGTCTTTAAAAAATCCACGCCTTCTGATAGCCTCTAAAATAAGTCTTTAAAAAATCCACGCCTTCTGATAGCCTCTAAAATAAGTCTTTAAAAAATCCACGCCTTCTGATAGCCTCTAAAATAAGTCTTTAAAAAATCCACGCCTTCTGATAGCCTCTAAAATAAGTCTTTAAAAAATCCACGCCTTCTGATAGCCTCTAAAATAAGTCTTTAAAAAATCCACGCCTTCTGATAGCCTCTAAAATAAGTCTTTAAAAAATCCACGCCTTCTGATAGCCTCTAAAATAAGTCTTTAAAAAATCCACGCCTTCTGATAGCCTCTAAAATAAGTCTTTAAAAATCCACGCCTTCTGATAGCCTCTAAAATAAGTCTTTAAAAAATCCACGCCTTCTGATAGCCTCTAAAATAAGTCTTTAAAAAATCCACGCCTTCTGATAGCCTCTAAAATAAGTCTTTAAAAAATCCACGCCTTCTGATAGCCTCTAAAATAAGTCTTTAAAAAATCCACGACTTCTGATAGACTCTAAAATAAGTCTTTAAAAAATCCACGCCTTCTGATAGCCTCTAAAATAAGTCTTTAAAAAATCCACGCCTTCTGATAGCCTCTAAAATAAGTCTTTAAAAAATCCACGACTTCTGATAGCCTCTAAAATAAGTCTTTAAAAAATCCACGCCTTCTGATAGCCTCTAAAATAAGTCTTTAAAAAATCCACGTCTTCTGATAGCCTC
Organism: Musca vetustissima; assembly: GCF_032173495.1. Lineage (NCBI taxonomy): Eukaryota > Metazoa > Arthropoda > Insecta > Diptera > Muscidae > Musca > Musca vetustissima. The sequence goes on along the minus strand of NW_026883326.1, from coordinate 3,903 downwards.
TAAAATAAGTCTTTAAAAAATCCACGCCTTCTGATAGCCTCTAAAATAAGTCTTTAAAAAATCCACGCATTCTGAAAATCCCCAAAAAATATTTTTATAAAACCCACGCCTTCTGAAAATCCCCAAAAAATGTTTTTAAAAAATCCACGCCTTGTGAAAATCCCCAAAAAATATTTTTAAAAAATCCACGCCTTGTGAGAATCCCCAAAAAATATTTTTAAAAAATCCACGCCTTGTGAAAATCCCCAAAAAATATTTTTTAAAAATCCACGCCTTGTGAAAATCCCCAAAAAATATTTTTAAAAAATCCACGCCTTGTGAAAATCCCCAAAAAATATTTTTAAAAAATCCACGCCTTCTGAAAATCCCCAAAAAATGTTTTTAAAAAATCCACGCCTTGTGAAAATCCCCAAAAAATATTTTTAAAAAATCCACGCCTTGTGAAAATCCCCAAAAAATATTTTTAAAAAATCCACGCCTTGTGAAAATCCCCAAAAAATATTAAAAAAAATCCACGCCTTCTGATAGCCTCTAAAATAAGTCTTTAAAAAATCCACGCCTTCTTTAAAAAATCTACGCCTTCTGATAGTTTCTAAAATCATATTGTTAAAAAATCCATGCGTTTTGATATTCTCTAAAAAAATATATTTTTTTAAATCCACGCCAGCTAAAAATACTTTTAAAAAATTCACGCCTATTGCAGGCCCCTAAAAAGTTTTTTTTTAATCCACTCCTTCTGAATGGCTTAAAAAAATATGTTTTAAAAAATCCATACATTCTGGTAGTCCCTATTTTTCTTTTTAAATCCTCGCTCTTGCAGGTCTCTTAAAAATATTTTTGAAAACAAAATGTTTAAAAATCCACTCCCTACTTCGAAAAAATCTTTCTTTAAATATTTCAAATAATTTTTCCAAAAAAAGTTGCTTGGTCATCTCCAAAGTGCTCTGGTTTTATTGTTTTGTGTTCACAGCCTTTATTATTTTTGGCTCCCATTAATTGTTCGATCGATCGATTCATGAAGGGGTTTTCTAAAAAAAAAACAAATATACGGAAATAATTTCAATTTTGTTATTGTTGAATTTCAAAGAATTTTTTGGCGTTAACTCTAAATGGAAGCTTTAATATTGGCGGCATGATTGTGTGTTTTACTTCGATTCTTTGTTTATTTTTGAAGCCCAAAACAATAAAAATATGATTTTCAAATTTGTGCTCCAATTTAGAGTAAGGGGTCAGTTAGGCTTAGAATTGAAAAAAAACAAAACTCCTAACTCAATTCGATAACGTTGGGATAGGTTCGGTTAGCAAAAAGCCTGGTCAATCTTGCTTTGTTGTCCACAAATTTCTTTTATTACTGATTAATTTTTTTTTCTATATGCCTACAATACATTTTTTTAATAGTCATGAGAGGCGACCATACCCCTTGAGACCCCTTCAAACTTCAAAAAACCACTTCACTTCAAATATTTTTTTCATTGCTACAATTTTCTATAAGAAAACAAAAGAAGCAACAACAAATAATTTGAAATATCATCTTCTATAATACACAATTATTATAATTGAGTATATGTTATTAGGAGGAAGAAGAAGAAGAAGAAAACAAAAGAAAGAAAAAAATAAACAATAACTCACATTCCAGTATTACAGTACAATACAAAAAATCTGTAAATATTTATTTGCCATACCTGAAAAAAGCAATAAGAAAAGAAGAGAGACAAAAAAATTAAATAAATATTATGCTTAATTATTAAGGTCGTATGCATATTTGAAACAAAATTATTTTGAAACCAGTAAGGAAAGTAGTAAAGTCGGACTGGGCCGACTTGGGTATATTGTACATATGTATCATTACAATTCTATGTTAATGTACCCTCATGTCATTCCGCAACCTATGATAAATTAAATTTCATTCAGGCAGATTTAGAGTCGTCTGCGTACCATGGCACAAATTTATGGAAAACGATTTATAGCAAAATTGATACACGCTTTTCGGTACGCCGCAATGTTAAAACAATCAGGCAACCGTTCGAAATACATATGGAAGCTATGGCTGCATCAACACCAATATCAACAAAACCCAATAACATCATTCAAATCTCAATTTGATACGTTTTGAAAAATTTCGTGTTACTCGGACAAACGTTAGGAGTTTGGTGCAGCATTTATGTAAAATCGGACGAAAATATATATGGGAGCTATATCTAATTATAAACGGATCTTCACGAAACTTAGCACACATCATTATAGACTCAATTTAGTAAGCTATGCCAAATTTCGTGCAAATCGAAAAATATATCGGGACTTTGGTGCACCATTTATCTTAAATCGGACGAAAATTATATATGGGAGCTATATCTAAATCTGAACCGATTTTCATGAAACTTTGCACACATCATTCTAGGCTTAATTCACTACGCTGCGCCAAATTTCGTGCAAATCTATAGAAACTTTGGTGCACCATTTACGTTAAATCGGACGAAAATGTATATGGGAGCTATATCTAAATCTGAACCGATTTTCACGAAACTTAGCACACATCATTCTAGGCTTAATTCACTACGCTGTGCCAAATTTCGTGCAAATCGTGCAAATATATCGGGACTTTGGTGCACCATTTACCTTATATAGGAAAAAAATATATATGGGAGTTATATCTAAATCTGAACCGATTTTTTACGAAACTTAGCACACAACATTCTGGACCTAATTCAATATCCTATGCAAAATTTCGTGCAAATCTAAAAATATATAGGGACTTTGGTGCACCATTTACCTTAAATCCGACGAAAATATATATGGGAACTATAGCAAAATCTGGTCAGATTTTCCCGAAACTTGACACACGTAATTCTAGGCTCAATTCAGTACACTATGCAAAATTACGTGCAAATCGAAGGATATATAGGGACTTTGGTGCACCATTTGCATAAAATCGGTCGAAACTATATACGGGAGCTATATCTAAATCTGAACCGATTGTTACGAAACTTTGCACACATTATTCTAAGTTTAATTCACTACGCTGTGCCAAATTTCGTGCAAATCGAAAGATATGTAGCTACTTGGAGCACCATTTACCTTAAATCGGACGAAAATATATATGGAAGCTATATCTAAATCTGAACCGATTTCTACGAAACTTTGCAAACATCAGTCTAGACATAAGTCCGTACACTGTGCCAAATTTCGTGCAAATCGAAAGATATATAGGGACTTTGGTGCCCCATTTACCTTAAATCGGACGAAACTATATATGGGAGCTATATCTAAATCTGAACTGATTTTTACGAAACTCTGCACACATCAGACTAGACTTAAGTCCGTACACTGTGCCAAATTTCGTGCAACTCGGATTATTTATAGGGACGTTGGTGCACCATTTACCTTAAATCGGACAAAATATATATAAAAACCAGTAAGCGGAGCAGTATAGTCGGACGGGGCCGACCATATGATACCCTACACAACTACCACGAACAACAATTTTTTTGCGATTCTATATTTTGAGCCTGAGCAATATTTCGTGATTATATTACATATTTTCCTGGCATATTTTACACTTTTTTCTTAAAGTGAATTTTTACTCCATAAAATAAAAAATTGGTCACTTTAGGTTTCGGTTGATTTGACCGGAATATTGACCAATCGTCATCTAAACAGCATCTCTAAGTAGTTGATCAGTTCCCCTTCACCTTGTAAAATATGTGATGTTCTGCACATAATAATTGCCTCTAGAGCGACTAGAAAATCAAACAAAATTAAAGTTTTCGGTTCATTCAGAAACTATAGGCGTCGTCCTTGATCATGATCGGAACTTCATGTACAATTTCAAAGCGATCAACGCGACATTTCCGTCCTCTAATGGAGTAATAATAATACTATGCCTAGTTACGTATACCTTCCACA
>NW_026883325.1:0-4788 GCF_032173495.1 Musca vetustissima | reverse complement strand
ATAGCATACGCTGCAGTTGTTTATGCACGAATTATTACACCCAATGGTATATTTGTCAATATTTTACAGGCAAAATCTAAAGTGTCGCCTATTAAAACAGTCTCGATACCCAGACTCGAACTATGCGCTGCCACTCTTGGTGTAAAATTGACCCAAAAGGTCAAAGAGTCTCTGAATGACTTAAACGTCCAAAATATATTTTATTGGAGCGACAGTTCCACTGTGCTAAGTTGGATTCGTAAATCCCCATCTAACTGGACTGTTTACGTTGCCAATAGAGTGGCAGATATTCAACGCTTAAGTAATCCAATTCAATGGAAATATGTTCCAACTTCTCTTAACCCCGCTGACTGTGCATCAAGGGGAATTCTTGCTGAAGAATTATTAAATACTCAATCTTGGTGGTTTGGACCTCAATTTTTATACGATTCTGAGCAATCATGGCCAGAAATGCTACCAAATCTGTATACCTCTGAAGAGGAAAGAAAATCTAAAATCTCTACAAATACTTCTACTGAGAAAATATACCCAGATATATTTTCCAAGTACTCAAACCTGCGAACTTTAGTAAGAGTCACTGCATATTGCTTCAGATTTCTCGAAAATTGTAGAAATCCAAAACTAAAAAATTCAAAACCTTTGACTCTTTTTGAACTTAACAAATCTCTATTAATACTTGCTAAAATTTCCCAAAAAGTGGACTTTCCTGAGGAAATTTCTAAACTTGCCACAAATAGAGACTTAAAAACAAGCTCAATTCTAAAACTAATGCCCTTTCTAGATGAAAATGGGTTATTACGTGTAGGCGGACGCCTTCAAAATTCAAATTTTACATATGATGTAAAACATCCAATTATTTTATCTAAACAAAATCCTTTGTCTCAACTTATCATTTCTGACGCACATGAAAAAACTTTACATGGCGGTGTTACATTGACAATGTCGTTTGTGAACCGCAAGTTTTGGATTGTATCTGGAAATCAACTTGCAAAAAGAATAATTCATAAATGCATAAAATGCTTCCGATACAATGCCAAAACAGCCCAGCAAATAATGGGCAATTTACCAAATGTGCGCTTAACCATCGCTAGACCCTTTAAACATAGTGGCGTCGATTATGCTGGACCCATATCCATAAAAAATTCTAATCTTAGATCTTCTTCGACATCCAAAGGCTATATTTGCGTATTTGTATGTATGGTTACAAAAGCCATTCATTTAGAGGCAGTTTCAAATCTCACTACAAATGCTTTTCTTGCTGCCTTCCGACGTTTCACTTCTAGAAGAGGTGCTTGCACTGATCTTTACTCTGATTGTGGCACTAATTTTGTTGGAGCATCAAAAGAATTAAAAGTGCTCCACAATAGAAACAAAAATTCTTTACCCGAAGAACTTTTGCATGTCTTAAGCCAAAATTCTACTACATGGCACTTTATTCCACCTGCTTCTCCTAATTTTGGTGGTCTTTGGGAAGCAGGTGTAAAGTCTGTTAAATATCACTTGAAACGAATTACAAATGATAGAAATCTAACATTCGAAGAATTAACAACACTTTTGTGCCAAATTGAAAGTTGTCTCAATTCTAGGCCCCTTTGCCCATTATCTTCGGATCCATCAAACTTTGAAGCGCTTACCCCAGCGCATTTTCTTATAGGTGAGCCAACAAATTGTTTACAGGAAGATACACTTTTGGATTCTAATATAAATAATCTAACACGGTGGAAAGCCATTGAGAAGCTAAAACAACATTTTTGGAAAAGATGGCAAAACGAATATTTAAATCGCCTTCAAGCTCGCCCAAAATGGCTTAAATCTTCAACTGACCCCAAAATTGGAGATTTAGTTCTGGTTACAGACGAGAGATGTGGACCTGGACAATGGATACTTGGCCGCATCGAGAATATTCATCCAGGACCTGATGGACATACAAGGGTGGTATCTGTTCTTATGAAAAATAAAATTGTTAAAAGACCTATTTCTAAAATATGCTTTCTTCCAGATAATACACCTCATTCCGACCCTGAATTGGACAATCCGAAAAAGCCTGAACTCTAAATGGATGCAGTGTCTCTTGGGTGTGGTGTTGCTACGATGACTACCAACTACGCTGTGAGCTGGAGCATAGCGGAGGTTAATACCTCGACTAAAACTCTCCCAACGGTAGGCCATCATAGCACAGCAACCCACATTCAAGAACATTCGTCCTTCAGGGGGGAGAATGTTGATGGAAATATTCATTTTCACCAACCCACCATCATCGAACACAACAATAAACACCAAATCATCACCAAATACCAAATCACCATCAATTTCATCAGCATTATGCCGAAAAGCAACAAAATAAATTAAATTATTATTAGTTATAATTTTAGTATTAATTTATTTCATTTTACAATTTTTAATTAATATTTTTTATTTTCTATATAATTATTCGTTGGTATTTTTATTTATATTATTTTTTTTTTACTTTTTATTAAAAATAATACTAAATTTCTTAATTTCATTCAACAATTAAAATATAATTTATTTTCATATTTATAATAATATATAATTTCCTATTGTTTTTGTTAATTAGTCAAAACAATAATTTTTATATTTATTTATAAAAATATTTATTGTACGTATACTAATTAACATGAGTGTAGCCAAAAACCCTTCTGTTTGGTGACCGCTCATTTGCTTATTCTGTTTTGTGCCCTTCAACAACAACAACACAACAGACGATTATCGATCAGTTGTGTTGTTATGATGGTTGCGTGGACGCTTGCTTGTGCGTCGCGACCCCCCTAGCCTACATGCTTGTTTGTTTTCTATTGCTGTATTCACACACTCTTCAGTGCCAAATGCAATGAAGTTACAATGGGGTAATGAGTAAAACATAGATGCTTGTTTGGTTGTATTGTTGATCGTACAAGTCATGTGTTGTTGTATTAGCGGTAAAATGGTGTTCTAGATATTAGGGTGGGTAGTATTTATAAGAAAAATGTATGGATATTAGGGTGGGCAGTATTAGTAGTATTTTATGATGAATATGTTATGGAGCTATGTGACGGTATGAATATGTTATGGAGCTATGTGACGGTCACGTTACATTTATAACGAGTGGTTTTGTCTAGGGTTGAGGTAAGCCATAGGTGCCCAATATTAAAATGCGTTAGTATGTGTGACTCTGGTTCTCGACAACTTCAGTGATGCAAAGTGGAACACTTATCCATATGGCTTTATCAAGTGAATGAGAATTATTCACTCACTCTTCAGTGCCAAATGCAATGAAGTTACAATGGGGTAATGAGTAAAACATAGATGCTTGTTTGGTGTACATAATGGTTTACATAAATCGGTTTGTAGAATTATCGGTATGTACCCACTTTTTGGCATGTTCCCTATATTTTCATTGCATGTATCTGTCAGTATAACTATGGTGGAGGGTATCCAAAGTTCGGCCCGGCCGAAATTAACTCTTTTTCACTTGTTTCTTGTTTAAATATAATTTTTTAATTTAATTTCATTTTTTACGAAAATTATAGCTAACAAAATTTTGTTGGAACAAAACAATAGAAAATCTTAATTTTTGATACTATGAGCATAATTCATGCGGACTAATAAAATACAAAATTTTAAATAGTGTCTTTAACAAGTATTTTACAACTTCGAAAAATAAATAATATATTATATCCATCCTAGCACAATGCCCAATCCTATTGTGATCTGAGTGCAAATACCTCCACGTGGTCACTTAAGTTATACAAACTCAAATAATTCACCTCAAATGCAATGATATTATTAGTAATAAAAATTAATATTCTTAAAACGACTTTCCAGCAATTTATATTGATACGAAGTCCTTAAAATATGCTTATTCATTTGTTTGTTTTCGAACTCTCAAAATGTTCATGAAATTTATGTTAAAGCTTTTCAACATCAACTCTTATCGAGCGTCATTGCATTGGCTATCGTTCATTTGTATTCGTCATACATCACACAACTGCAACATCAGGATGAACAACAAATATTATTTATGATGCCCGGAAATACATATATTTAGCATAAAACTATGCATGCAAGTGATTGTGTATGGGTGTGTATGTGTGTGTTTGGCTTTACAAAATAACAAGTGTATGCACATGAAGCATATCAACTGCATACAAATACATATATGTATACATAACATCCGTATATCAGGCGGATGTGCTCCCCCCTCATCATGATGTAGTGTTCCATATATACTCGTGTATGAACAACATACTCAGTTGTACTGGCCATAATTTCCGATGTTGTCAGGGTTCATGTGAAAGCCACATAAATATATTTGTATTCCGACACATGATTTTGTTGTAATGTGAACATCAAATCTGAACTGTTCAGATTTAAGAGATCTTTGTATGTTTGAGGATTTCTTATAACCGTATGTAGGTGGTCATCTTGGGTTCAGTTATTAAATAAAAGAGGCTCTGGGTTTGTAATGCTTAATTTGTTTTCAATTTAATAAATATATCTTAAACTTTCAAACATTATCCCTTCTTCCAAAAACTACGACATATTTTGAAAATTACTTCAAGTTTAGAATGAAATTATCCTTGAACCTTTCAGACCGTTTTTCCCATGACTCTTCCAATTATGTATTTGCAACCATACAAGGACGTGGTATATAAGTCATGCATACGACTGTTATGTTTTATTAGTGTCCTGATAACTGTTTCATGACTTTATTTCACACAATAACAAAAATTTATATGCATTTTATTGTTAAATCGGAGGGCAGTGACTAGAACATATACATACATATTT